>NW_007257463.1:1650-37447 GCF_000164805.1 Carlito syrichta
TCTTCTCTATGGGGGGCCAGCCCCCCAAAAGAGATTTTGAGGGTCCCTGGAAGGTGGGGCAGCGTCGGCGAATATTCTGGGAGAATAGAAGGGAAGAAAGAGACTGGACTCTGTCTAGTGCAGAAGCCAATTCTGTAGTAGGGCTAGACATTAAAAGAAAGCAAGATGGAGGCATAGACATAAAGAGGAAGCAAGAGAAAGAAAGAAAGTGGACAACTGTTCAGCGAAATGAGCAGAAGCCGTTTATTGAGAAAAAACGTGAGTCTTTTATCCCAAATTTTCACATGTCAAATCACGAGACTTTCACGTGGGCACAAAGCCAGGTAGGTGAGGGGCGTCCCCCACCCACCAGGCGTTTCCTTAGGAATGAGGAAGGGCAACCCCAATCAAATCACAAGAGTTTACATGAACACAAAGCCAGGTGGGTGGAGGGCATCCCCGCCCACCAGGCGTTTTCCCCCAAGCAGAGGAAGGACAATCCCAAAATTATCTCACTGTTCCTTATGCTTGGTTTATGTTCCTCAAAAGCAATACAACAGTTTTAATATCATAAAATCCTAATAGTCAATAACTTCTAAAACTTTTGCATACCCACACCTAATGACTGACTTAATCCTAATACCTTCTTATTCTGTGCTAACTTTACCTGTACTATAAAAAACTCTTAATTATAGGTCAGACCAGTTCCTAAAGAATGTGGCCCAGTCCAAAATGGACACTGGGCCCTTAGGAATGTGGCCCAGCCCAAAGTTCGTGCTGGGCCATTTCTGGTAACCCTAGATAACCATCTCATGCTGGAAACAGCTCTCTAAATGTATATACTAATTCTACAAATATATTTTTAAATCTTATAAAGAAGCTTGTATCATGTATAAGGCTCCCAAATGTGATCTGAGTTTGATCTGTGTTAAGTTTAAAGCCGAAGCCGCAGTCTGTGAGAAGCGGGAACAATGGATCCCTGGAGTCAGCCATGCCTGTCATATTCTCAGAACTTTATGCTTAGATCGTTAAAATCCCTACCAGTGGGTAATGCTAAACAACAAGGAAAGGAGGAGGGAATGGGCCTTCAGCTCCTGAACCAGCCTGGTGGTCTCAGGGTCCGCAGTCTGCCTGGATCCCTAACGCTCAGGCAGGCCTCCACGGCTGGCTCCCAACAATTTTTTTGTTTCATTTTGTTTTAAGATACTGTATATATGATAATTTGTTACAGCAGCAATATCAAATTAATACAAAAAAGTTTTACATGATTTACTAGTTTCTAATTTGCTTTGAAATCACAATACTGTCAGGCATTAGAAAGCTAGAAAATAGGGCAAAGAAAGGTCTAGCATGCCCTTTATTTATTTATTTTATATTTAAAGAGATGTGGTACAACTCAGGGTTAGGTGCATAAGTGGTCATTGTACAGGTAGACTTTGGACCTTCCTTTGGTCTCCACTTCCTTTAGTTTGAGATTGGGTATCCTTATTAATGGTATGTGCCTCTCCTCCCTGGCAGCGTTCCACTACTGCCAATCCCTTTCTTGTAGTTTTATGATAAATATTCAGTTTCATTTATGAGTAAGAGCACATAGTTCTCAGATCTTTGTTTCTGTGATAGATCACTGAGTATTATAGACTCTAAGTCCATCCCAGTTGCTGTGAAGTCCGTAAGTTTTTCCTTCTTTAAGGCTGTGTAATATTGCATCGTGAATATATGCCAATATTTTTTTCATCCAGTCCACTTTCAACGGGCAGCACGGTTGGTTCCATGTTTTTGCTATTGTGGATACTGCTTCAGTAAACATGTGTGTATAGGTATCTTTTTTATAGAGTGATTTCTGTTCTTCCAGGTAAATTCCCAGAAGAGGTTGATTTTTAGATCTTTTAGGACTTGTCACACTGTTTTTCACAGAGGCTGTACTAATTTACACTCCCACCAACAGCGTACAGTGTTCTCCCCCCCCCCCCCCCGCATCTCTCCAGCATCTGTTGTTTTTTGGAGTTATTCATGATGGCCACCCTGACTGGAGTTCAGTGATATCTCAGTGTAGTTTTAATTTGCATTTCTTTGATGATTAGTGAGGATGAGCAGTTTTTCATGTATCTGTTGGCTGCTTGTATGTCTTCTTCTGAGAAGTATCTCTTTATAACTTTTGAATACTTTTTAATAGTGTTGTTTGTTTTTATCCTTTTGGAATGTTTGAGTTCCCTATAGGAATTAGATATTAGGTTTTTGTCAGATATACAGTTGGCAAATATTTTTTTTTCTCATTCTATGGGCTGTTTCCTCACTCTCTTGATGGTTTCTTTGGCTTTGCAGAAGCTTTTCATTTTGATGAGGTCCTACCTGTCTATCTTATCTCTTATGGCATGGGTCCCCCACTCCAGGTCCAGGCTGCACAGAAGGGAGTGAGTGGCAAGCAGGTGAGCCAAGCTTCATCTGTATTTATAGTCATTCCCTATTGCTCTCATTACTGCCTTGGCTCTGCCTACTGTCAGATCAACAGTGGCATTAGAGTATTATAAGAATGTGGATTTTATTGTGAGTTTGTATGCTCCTTATGAGAATCTAATGCCTGATGATCTGAGGTGGAGCTGAGGCAGTGATGCTAGCACTGAAGAGTGACTGCAAAGACAGATTAACATTAGCAGTGAGGTTTTACTGCACATCCTATGTCATTATGGTCCATGGAAAAATTGTCTTCCGTGAGCCAGTCCCTGATGCCAAAAAGGTTGGTGACTGCTGCTTTCAATGTTATTTAGCTAAAGGTCCACCCATAGGCTTGCACTGTTTACTCAAACTGATCAACTTTTTACTACTATTAAATGAATCAGGTATAATGAAGTCACATGTTAACTTGTATATTTCATGCCAAAAAATGCCAATGTCTATATGATAGAAAATATAACTCCAAGGTTAAGGTTAGTGGCCTTTGAAAATGATGACCTGTTTTATATCTAATCTAGCAACTTTGTCCTAAAATCGCCTTTAAAACTTAGCTACTCAAATGCTCTTGTAATGGTTTTAATATTTCACTGACTCCATTAATTAATGAACTGAAAAATACCTTTGACAGGTGTTTGTTTTATATTTGCATGATAGTCATGATTTTGCTTTTTTGAAAATTATGCTTTATCAATGTCAGATGAATGAGGAGTCAGATAACTATGGTTTCTGAGTCAAATCTGACCTGTTACCCATTCTTGAAACAAATTTCTATTGAAACTCAGTCATACCTACTCATCATATGTTACCTGGCTGTTCTTGTACTATGATGGCAGAACTGAGTAGCTTTGATAGACACTGAAAGGTTCACAAAGCTGAAATATTTATTCTCTGGCCTTTGCACAGAAAGTCTCCCAACCCTTGAACAATACCCCAAATAACATTTTATAAGAAATTCTTAGGCATACTAAACTGAGGTAGATTCAAATGCTTCACAGAGGTATATTATTTTCTAAGCAATTTATGTAATAGCTCATGTGTTCTTATTGGCTGAATCCCAGGTTGGTCACTAAACATATTGACAACTCTCCTTGGTTTTAGACATGGTTCAAGACTGGTTTTCCAATTTTCCCTTTTCACACTTTCCTGAGTAATCACTCTAAACATGTGGTTTTATTTTCGAACATAAGGAATGCGGATGTAACATTGTATTATTGAATCCTTTGCAATTGAACGCTCTGTGTGGTTGTAATGTAATTTTGTGTTCGTAGACAGTGCATTATGCTTAAGTGTGCATTTTGCATCTTACAAATGTAAACCCCATCTGACTTATCTTGAATTCAAATCTGTCTCTTGAGCTCTGGATTTCCTCAACCAGCTATAAAATACCTGTCTTTATTTGAAGGTACTAAGGGTATCTAACTCCCCCAAATATCTACTACTAAGTTTACATTATATCCACCCTAATTTAATTTCATACTGAGCAATCTCTTTTTTATACCTCCCAGAGGCACCAAAGGCTCACTATTCTAGAAAAAATTTGGGAATTAGCTTATCCCTCCCTCCCCACTTTCTTTGCACTTTTATTAAGTATGTGGTGGCTCATACTTTTCTACCTATTCATTTAGTAGCTGACTTGCTTATATTAATGCTATAAAAATTAAAAGAACAGGAACCAGGTGTGGTGGCTCATACCTGTAATCTCTGCACTTTGGGAAACAAGGGTGGAAGGATTGTTTGAGCCAAGGAGTTTTAAGACCAGCCTGAGCAACACAGTGATAATGTATCTCCACAAAAAGTATAAATAAAAAAATTAAACAGGGCATGGTGGTGCATGCCTGTAGTCTTAGATACTCAGGACACCTGAGCCCTGGACACTGAGGCTGTTGTGAGCCATAATCATGCCACTGCACTCCAGGCTGAAGAACAGAGTGAGATGCCTGATTCAAAAAAAAAGAATTAAAAGACAAATTTAGGCAAAGAAAAAATAATATAAACGGTAAAACAAGAGTGTATAAGGATGATGTACAAAATGCATATGCTAAAGGCCTTTATTGCTTGCCAAGTGATAGTCACATCTTAAGGATTATCTCAAAGGAGTAGATGTGATAAGTTTACATTATTTATAGAAAACAAGATACACTGTCAACATGATATGTAGAAACAAGTATTTATGTTTCTGAGAATCAAAGTACTTTTTCTCAGGCTATTGATCAGGAAGTCAATGTATAATAACAAAAATACTATAAAGGAATATTTTCATGGGACAATTTCTCATGATATCTCCCAAATAAACCTGGCTAGAAAAAACCCCCAAAAAACCACAACCATGACAACAACAAAAACCCTGAGGTTCATGCTACTGGTCCTAGTAAGCACTTCTCTTCAAAGTATTTCTTATTCCTATGTAAATTATATTCTATTTTCAGGAAATAATTAATACATGAAGAGAAACCGAGGATTAGAAGTCACCTTGAAGAGTTCTTGGATTGCAAATACTGTACGCATCGTATTAACAGTCAGCAGTGATCAGCATGGCTAATAGCAAGTTGTGATAGTTGAGAAACTTAATAAGGACACTCATTTGAAAACAGACCTTGCCATTTTGGAACTCTGTCATATTAGCCATCTCTCATTCCCTCTTTGCGCCTCTTCATTACTGTGCTACTGCTTTTATCTCACCTGTGAAAATAACAGATACCCCTGTTAATTATGTTCACATTCAGTCGTTCTATAAAGCTGTACTAAAGTTACATTTCTAAAATGCATATTTTATCTTGCTATTGTCTTTAAAATTTTCAATGGTTCCCGGTGTCTGTAGATCAAAAAGTAAATATGATATCCAAAGCCCTGAAAACATACTAAAATGTCTTTTTCTGAACTTAGCATGCTGTCCTATGTCTGTGTCTTAGTTTTGGGTCTTTGTTCGTTCTGCTGCATAAAGTTCTCAGCATCCCTCATGATATAATTCAGGAATCTATTCTTGCCTGAGTAGTAACCATATAACATACAAGGGGGAACACCCCCCAAGTGGAATTTATTTATAAAAGGTTGTGTATTTATTCTACATGTTTAAACTACAGTCATCTTCAAATTACCCTCCCTTTGAAATAATGTGCCTGTTGAGATGCTTCTTCCACGGCTCAAAACAGTTTTTGAAATCATCAATTTCGGTGCACAAAATGCATACAGTGACTTTAAAATTGCTAAATTTGAAAGGAGTTAGCACAAAATGCCTTTTAATGCTTGTTTCACCTCTTCCACATTGGTAAAATATTTCCCTTTGAGGACTTTTTTCACCTGGGGGAGAAAAAAATGTTGGGTGAGATTGGGTGAATAGGGAGGTTGGGAAACATGCTGTTTTGAGTCAAAAGCTGCTAAACACTCAGTACAGCATGGGCAGATGCATTGTCATGATGGAAGAACCAGTCACTTGTTTACCACAACTCAGGATGTTTCTTCCTCAAATTGTGATGCAACCTTCTCAAAACTTTCAGTAAAAACTTTGGTTAACTGTTTGATCTGAAAGAGCAAATTCCAAGTGTGCCATGAGGAGCCCACCTTCCAGGAGAAAATTCTGGGATTTTTTTTTTAATTTTGGGAGGGTCATCCTTGTATTATTTCAACAGAGATTTTTTTTGAGAGTGAAGAGTGTACTTAATAACACAAGGACCACAGGTAGAATTAGGTGTGTCCAGGACCCATTGGTTTGTGTGACCCTCCTGTTTGTGTCACTTTTGTGTATCCATATATACTATCACATTTGTCACTTGTCTCTACTCAATTCTAGACTACATCTTTCTTGAGAGCATTCACATCTACAGTTCAAGTAAGGACTCAGTGCTGGAGTTAGAAAGGAGTGGTGTCAACATGTAGATGGCACGTAAAACTATGAAACTTTATTAGATCACAATGGGAATTGTGTGGATGCAGAAGAATGGAGGAGGGGATGGGAGGAGAAGAAATAAAGAGCAAGAGAAAAGGAGCAAGTAAGAGATGAGACAAAGAATATCATATGCCCTAAAGTTGACAGTTTAGGAATATAAGAGATAACTACAACAGTAAAGACAAATGGGAAAGAAATTAACTTAGGGGAGTAAGGTGTTTCTGAAACTAAGAAAGTGTTCCAAGAAAAAGATGGCGCGTTGGATATTGGATTTAGCAATTTGAAAGGCATTGACTTTTTGTCACTGATGAGTTTTAAAGAATTGGATGTGGGCAAGTCTGATTCAAAGGAGAGGAAAAAAAATAAAGGCATCTCCTTTGAACATGTTATCCAAAAGTCACAGCAAACTTAGATGGAAACTGGAGTGGAGTGATATGGGTCTAAAAAAGACTGCTTAGCATTTATTTTTAAAGATGATAGGCAGGAGGGAAGTGTGCAGGAGAAATGATGTCATGATCCAATCAAGAAGAAGACCCTAAAGATTAAAAAATTTATCAGCATACTGATGATGCAGTCTAGTTATCTCCATTATAGTACTGATGTACTGAGAGCAGAATGCATAGGAACAGCATAACTCTTAAATTAACTGAGTTTTTTCACATTTATTATTTCATTTAATACTTAAAATAACTCTACAACATCTAGTGAGGTTAAATAACTAACATAGATGAGAACCGATCAAACGGGGCCCCAAATCCAGGCAACCTGGATCCAGAATTTCCCACTACAAGCCCAGAATTGCAGAAATAAGAAAAATAGAGAAGATAAACTACAGACTTTTTTTGAGACTTTTTAATGTACAAAGGGAGACAAGCTGGAAGAAAACTTTACACATACACATTAGTACATATGTGTGAAAAATATAATAATGTGTATATTTGCAAATATAAGAAATATATCTGTTTTAATGAGTAATATGTTAAATGTAAATGAATATTATAAATGTGATACTAGAAGAATAAAAAAAGGTGTTAATTTGAGTAGTATTAATAAATGCACTTTTGAGTGTAAACTAGTGCAACCTCTGTGGAAAGCAGTGTGGCGATTCCTAAAAGCTCTAAAAACTGACCTTCCATATGACCCTGCAATCCCCCTACTGGGAATATACCCTGAAGAACACAAATCACTCTATAAAAAAGATACCTGCACACGTATGTTTATCGCAGCGTTGTTCACAATAGCAAGAACCTGGAAACAACCATGCTGCCCATAAAAAGAGGACTGGATTAAAAAAATGTGGTACATATACACGATGGAATACTACGCAGCCATAAAAAAGAACAAAATCATGAATTTTGCAGCAACCTGGATGGAACTAGAGTCTATAATACTGAGTGACCTCTCACAGAAACAAAGATCAGAATATCACATGTTCTCACTCATATAATGGACCTTGAATATCCAATGTAATACTATAAGAAAATGACTGACGGTACTGGGAAACTATGGGGGGGAGGGGGATGGGATTAACAGTAGCAAATATCTGTCTGGGGCTGGGAAAACACCTCTTATCAACAGGGTGCCTGAATGAAACGTAATTGTACACCTAACCCTTAACTGTACCCCACAAAACCATAATAAAAAATACTGATTTAAAAAAATAAATAAAAAATAAATAAATAAATGCACTTTTGATGAAAGAATAAGATTTGGGACAGATTGTCCAGTAAATGGCATCAGACTGATCATAGGATAAAAAAGAACGAAGAAGGGCAGAAGGAGGAGAAAGAAGAAAGAGAATTTGGCAGGCTATCCAATGACCTTTTTAATATTGTTTTTTATATTGCTGTTCACTGTTTAATTTTCTACAGTCTTCAAAAAGCAGCAGAGGAATCTTTTTACCTTGTAGGTGTCAGTGTTTTCCACACTTTCCCTGGACCTCCCTCTTCCAAACTAACACAGCAGCCTCTCTCCCACCATCAACTCAAGACAGTCCCGCCTTTCCCCCTCCCTTCTCCTCTTGGGTAACTCCTTCTGCTCTTGTCTCCCTCACTAACTACATAACCCTTAATGTCTACTTCCAGCATAATCTCAGTTATTGTTCCCTTGAAAATTATTTTCTCACTTTTCTGGACCAAGTGGAAATTTCTTCCTAGGTGTTGACACAGCATCATGGATAAAACACTACTTTATGGTAATATATTTATTCATCTGTGTTTTCAGGGCACCATGGACTTTTGAGGGCAGGAATGGTGTCTTATTTCTCAATTCCTTTGAACTAACAGAGTGCCTTGCTCTTGGGAAGTCTTAAATTAACATTTGTGGAAAAGAGATTACTGGATGAAGAATGATTCACACATTAGAAATCAGAGTTCCGAAATCACATATTAACAATCAACCTCTTACGTCCACTTGGATAACACACTAACATTTCAAACTTAATATCAACAAAATAAGGTCCTAATTTTCTTCCACATTCATCTTCTTTTCTTATGCATGCATTCATTTAATCAGCCATCTATGCGTCGAACATTTGTTGAGTACTGACTTTGTGCCAGTCTGTATTTGAAGCTCCTGGGAGCATCAGCATCACCGCCTACATTGTTGCTCAAATGAAAACCCTCTTTGTTTGTTTCCAATGTTCCCTCACTCCATTCTCCCATACCTAAGTCCTCCGCAAGTCTTGTTCATTCTATCTCTAGTAAATCCTGAATATGCCAACTTCACCATATCACTTCTTTGATCCAGACTATCATTATACCTAATTACTGAATCCTCCTAATTGGTCTCCTTGCTTAATTCTAATTTTCTTTAATCCATACCCTACACAGTGGCAAAATCAAAATTCTAAAAAATAAGTCAAAACATGTCATTTTTCTCCCATAATGCTTCAAAGATTTAGATTGTATTTACATCAAAACCTTAATTATTTCCTATAAGTCTAAAGGGCCTGCATGACCCCTTTGCCCAATATTGCTTCTCCTATTTTGCTGCCAGTCCCAGTTCAATCACTATAGTCTTCTTTCATTCTGCCAAACACTACAGCCTAAGTCTAACTTCACGTCATTGTCTATGACTTCTTCTCAGCCTAGAGTATTCTTTACTACACTCCTCATTGGGAATGTTCTCTATCATATTGTAGAGCTCAGTTTAAATGTCACCCATTGAGAAGTATTTTTTGGCCACTTTATATGAAGTACTTGTGAGAGATATTTTTTGACCCTTGAAATAAATCTCCATCTTCATATCAGCTTCTTGTTTCTTTCATGACCTATGCTAAAAATTGCAAGTTGTGTAATTACTTGTTTTGCTCTCATGCCCCATGAAGATAGGAGATAAGTAGATTTAATTCTTTGGTAAATCTTCAGTTCTTAGCAAAATGTGTAGCATGTAGTAGAGACTTAATACAATTTTTTGAATGAGTGAATAAACGCATGGATGAATGAAAAGAGAAGGGAAAGAAGAAAGGTGGAAGTGAGAGGGCAAGAAAGCCTGCACAGTTATAGTTTGCTGCTTGCCTATTAAAACAAAATTCACATGAATATTTTTCATGTTTTACGGGTAAAATCAATGACTACTTTACGGTACAATAGGTTTCATATTTAAAATATAGAATTAGAAAATATAATTTGGGTATAGAATTTTTACTTATGCAATGACTATGTCAAATTAATTTTAAGTATTACATTATGTAAATTATAATTCATGAACATGCATTAAAATTATATGGAAAAACAAAAACCTATATGCATTGATTTAAATCATTAACAAGTTATAAGTAAATTTAAAATATATTTCCAAATATTAAAATAAGTTAGTATTTTTGAAAATTCAGAATATATAGTTAATATACACTCCAACAGAGGTTTCCTTATTAAATTCTGAACATATTTTAGTTTGTAAACCAATTCCAATACCTGTTTATAATTTAAAGGGAAATTTCAAAATATTGTTCTAATCTAATCTAATCTGACTTTCAGATTAATACATAGCTGCAGACTGAATGAATACTTAAAATTAGTGTGTTGCACTAAATAAATACAGTAGCCAAGGCATAGTGAAAAAAGTAAACTAAATTGTATTTACTTTTAGGTCAAATTGGGTAATAATACTTTATCAAATCTCAAAGTAACTTTCTGCTTAAATACTCAGTTTACTGAAACATTTAAGCATATTTGAGAAAGTGATCTGTTACTAGACTGTCTTCCATTTGGAAGTAATCGGTAGAAGACTTATATTTCTCAACAATGATAATGGCATGTATGAACTATTGCATACAGAAATGATATTAAAATACATAATAAAGATTGACTTTTCATATTCACAGAGTTCATTTTGTATATTGTTTATGTTTCTCTTTTCATATCGTGAGCATAGTTTGGACAATAGGAATTCAGTGACTATAGCTCAACAAGCTAGATATATAGGTTATAGGGGGATACTCCCACCCTTTGAAAGAAAAGGTGACCTTCTTAGGAAGCACTGGGGTGGGACCAGGGAACAGAAGACATGGGGAAGATGGCTTAGACCATTTATTCCAGAATTAAGAGACATAGGTGCCATTTTCCTAAAGAGATCCAATGATAATGAGTAGACCTAGCCAGAGGAAGAAGAGCAAGCTATTCAGGCTCCAGTACAGACCAGTGTTAAGGATAAGAAAGGACATCTAGCTCACCTTACTAACATGAACAACCAGACAGAGATTTGTCATGAAATTCTAATTCACTCAGCAAAAGTTTATTGGCAGCCTGTAAAACCAAGAACTTTCTTAGGCATTAAAGATAGAAAGATAAATGAAGCATGATATTCTTAAGAAGTTTCATGTCCACCGGAGAATTATAATGTGCACATAAAAACACAAGACTTTATGAAAATGCTGAAGAGACATAGCTACCCCAAGGAAGCAACAAAGAAAATTACAAACATTTGTGTGATATTAAAGTATGGCTATAAAATTAGCCAAGTAAAATGAGGAAAGTGAGAGTGGAGGATGAAGATAAGAATAACAAAGAAAAGGAGGAGTATGGAAGTCCAACAGTAATTTAAATAAAAGTTAAACATCAACTTTGTTTTTCATCTGTGCTAAAGAGCTACTCAGGTGACTCTGGTCATATGATAGAAGCTAGAACTTGGAACCAGGCCATGAATTTCGTCTCTCAGAGATAGGAAGAGGGATGCAACCAGTGATTTTATAGCAATTTTATATTTTTAATTTAGTTTATATGTGTTTTGAATTTATAATGTTCTAAAAATATAACTCATTAATAAATAAATAATGGCAATGAGGATATAAGCAACAATTCTATTACATTATTACCAATACTATTAAAGTATTATTCTGATAAAAATTTATAGCAGCTTAGATTTATTGAGCTCTTTGTGACAGGCACTTTGTCAAGTACTTGCATGTATTATAAATGTATTCTTAAAAAAGTAAGTAAATTGTGATTAATCTGTATAAAATAGTGATAGATCAGAGAGAAAACAGCTAGGAGAAAGTAGTGAAGGTTTCACAAGGTCACAGGAGTTTGTCAAATAGAGGTATGAGGGTTTTCTTAAACAAGAACATATGAGAATTCACAAGAATATGCAAGATATATTCTGGAAGTGCCCAGTGAGGCTGTGCATTGAATGGGGGTGTATGTGAAATTAGATTTTAAAAGCATGCTGAGTCCAAATTATCAAGTTTTTACTAAGTGTATATTCTGTCCTGTAGCCTCAGGATTTCTTTCTTTCTTCCTTTTTTTTTTTTTAACAAAGGGTGTTATAGGATTTATTACAGTGAAAAAATAGAGATCTTTCTGAACTTTCTAGCTTAAGACATCATCTGGATGATGGGTAACGTTTTCCACAGTATGTCTTGAAAGAAAAGACAGGGGTGGAGCTTAAGATGGCGAAAGGACAGGTTGGACTGTGAGAGTCTCTGCAAAACAAGTGTCCATAAAGACTCTCTGCATGAATAGGCAAGCGGTGGTGGGAGAGTGAATGTCAGTCTGAGAGGAGACTCGAGTTCATGCACCTGGGCTTCCCCTCTGAGGGTGACTGTAAGCCCCACCACCCTGAGATAAGAGCACAGGTGCACACAAGATCATTTGCTGCTCATGGGACTCTCCAGAGAAAAGCATGCTGAATCCAGCTGATTCTCATTCCTTGATGCCTGGCCCACACCATCACCTGTTATAGCAAATCAGCTGGAGCCCCAGATCTGATCAGTGGAGAGAGGGAGAGGATGAGGAAAGCTGGAGAGGTGCCCCATGCCCTGTCAGGAGATGCTGACAGCAGCCATTTTCTCTGTCCCAGGACCAGGCAGAGATCTGCATTCCCCTTCCCAGCTCTGCCCAGCTCTGCCCAGCCTCCAACGTGGGCCTAAGGACCAGTCAGAGATCTGCATTGGCCTACCCAGCCCTGCCCAGCTCCATTAAGCCTCAAACTTGGGACCTAAGGCAATCTCATCAAACTGGGAGAGAAAGAAAACCCTCCCCCATGCTGGATTGGACACAGACAGGTCAGATCTGAGTGGCAGACTTGACAGGAAGCAAGCTGGGTGAGTCCAAATTTGATCCTCCCTCCTTCCAAAGTAGACCTGGGGCATCTGACCCAAGCTGTGAACAACCATATTTGCCTGCACTGAGAGCAGAGGGGAGGGTCTAGAGATCAGAGATGAAAGAACGTTGGGCTTATAGGAATGACCTCAGAGCAAGTTTGGTTTCTTGTTTTTATTTTTTGTCTTTTTGTTTTGCTCATTTTTTTTTCACTTTCTGTTTTTGATAGTTTTCATACTTGTTTTGTTTCTATTACTTTGCTGATTTTTTTTTCTAGCCTTTAGACTTCCTGTTTGTGTATGGGAAGAGTACATCAATAGGCAGGTTTTTGTTGGATTGTGTGTTTGTATAATTATCTGTATGTTTTAGTATTTTTTTTACTCTTTTCTGTCTTTGTGTCTCTCAACTTTCCTCTTGGCCCCCCCCCTTTCCTTTTTCCATTATATACCTTTTTCTTACCTCATTTTGCTTCCAGGGAGCAAACCTATACCCCCACTGCATGGACAGATTGTAAGGCAATGGGAAGTGAGTTCTAGAATGCCAATACACCTGTCAGTATACTGGGATCTGCAGATAGATTTTGAATCACAGCTCCCCTTCAATTAAATTTGAAAACTGCAAAAAGTATAGCCCCCAACCAACAGTCCAGCTATAGAATTGAACAAAGTGAGAGGATCCACATAAGAAGAACTGGAGACTGGGCAAACAGAAGTAAAAACAACCCTGCCATCCCTGAACAACATAATTAAAGAAGAGGAGAGAAAAAAAAGAAGGTGGGAGGGAGGAAAATCTACACAAATGAAGAAAAACCAAAAGAAGAATATGGGTCTCACACAGACGTCTGGGTGGTCAGATTCTGGGAAAAAAGACTTCAGAATGCAAACTTGAAGAGCCCCCAGAATGATTGGTCTCAAACTACAAACCCAAATATCAAGATGTTAATAGAGAGAATAAAAAGAATTGAAGAAAAACAAGAGGAAAATAGGAAGGAGTTGATAACTGAGACAACAGCAATAAAGAATACTGTGAATGAAATAAATAACAAACTGATAAGCATGGAAAGCAGAATTAGCCAAGCAGAAGAAAGAATCTCAGAGTTTGAGGACCAAAATATAGAACTAATCCAAACTGTCAAAAACATAGAGAAGTTTTAAAAGATAGAACTAAACCTTCAAGAGATGAGTGATTATTTCAAGAGGCTGAACCTAAGAGTAATTGGACTTTCTGAGGCAGAAAGAGAGACAGAGACCACCCTGGAACAAACATTCCATGAAATTATTCAAGAAGATGTCCTTAATCTCATCAGTGATGTGACCATTCAAAAACAAGAGTTTCAGAGAATTCCTGCAAGACAACAAATGAGAAGACCAACTCCTGGACACAGAGTAATTCACCTAAAAAAAAAAAAGTAAGTATAAAAGAAAAATGCCTAAAGTCAGCAAGAGAAAAAGATCAGTTTACCTACCAGGGAAGATCAATTAGAATAGCAGAAGATTTATTTACAGAAACACTTCAGGCTAGGAGAGATTGGAACCCATCTTCAAAGTTCTCAAAGATAAACAATTTCAACCAAGAATAACCTACCCAGCTAAGCTTCATCAGTGAGGGAGAATTAAAATCTTTGCCAGACATTCAATCCCTAAGAACGTATGCTGCCTCTAGACTAGCTCTACGAGAAACACTAAAGAAAGTATTAAACACAGAAGAAAAGGAAAAAAGAACAACATTCTTCACAAGAGTATAGGAAAAAGGTTGAAAACACACATGAATCAATCCAAAAATCAAAAGAAAGATAACAAACCAACAAGAACAACAATAATTCTATAGAAACTTCATGATACAGATAAACTGTCACATTTCCATAATCAGCCTGAATGTGAATGGACTAAATGCACCACCAAAAAGACACAGAATGGCAAAATGGATAAAATATCATCAGGCAACAATATATTGTCTCCAAGAGACTCATCTCACCAGAAAGGACACTCAAAGACTCAAAGTAAGAGGATGGGAAGCAAAATTTCAGGCAAACGGAACACAAAATAAAGCAGGAGTTGTGATCTTAATTTCAGACAAAATACCCTTTAAGTTATCAAAAATGTTAAAAAGATACAGAAGGCCACTACGTAATGAAAAAAGGTACAATCCATCAGCAAGAAATATCCATCCTAAACATATATGCACCCAACATAGAAGTACCAACTTTCATAAAGCAGCTTCTAGGCAAACTTAAAAAATATATTGACTCTAACACTATCAAAGCTTGGGATGTTAATACCTACCCACTCACAACCCTAGACAGATCATTTAAACAAAAAATGAGCAAGGAGATCCAGAACCTCAATGTAACTCTTGACCAAATGGATTTAATAAATACCTACAAAACACTCCATCTAAAAACCAAAGAATATCCATACTACTCATCAATACATGGAATGTACTCTAAGATTGAACACATCCTTGGCCATAAATCAAGCATTAAAAAATTTCATAAGATTGAAATTCTGCCATGCACCTTCTCAGACTACAGTGGAATAAAAATAAATATTAACACTAACAAAGTCCCCCCAAAACCCACAATGACATGGACACTAAACAATATGATGCTAAGCAACTCCTGGGCCAACATGGAAATCAAAACAGAGATTAAAAGATATATGGAAACAAATGAAAATGAAGAAATATCTTACCAAAACCTCTGGGGTGCCATGAAAACAGCACTAAGAGGGGAATTCATATCTCTACAAACACACATGAAAAAAAAAATGGAAAGATCACAACTTATCAGCCTAACAAAATACATAAAGAAGCTGGAAAAGCAAGACAACCAAACCCCTAACTTCAGCAGAAGAATCCAGATCATCAAAATAAAAGCACAAATCTGGTATATAGAAGACAGAAAGATAATATAAAAAAGTCATTGAAGCCGGGCTCAGTGGCTCAGCCTGTAATCCCATGCCTTTGGGAGGCTGAGGTGAGTGGATTGTCTGAGCCCGCAGGTTCGAGACCCGCCTGGGCAGCGAGACCTCATTTCTACAATAAATCAAAAAATCAGCCAGGCGTGGTAGCGCATGCCTGTAATTCTGGCTACTTGCAAGGCTGAGGTGGAAGGATTGCCGGAAGCCAGCAGGTTGAGGCTGTGGTGGCCAGGAGCGGCCACTGCACTCCAGTCTGGGTGACTGAGTGAGACTCCAACTCAAAAAAAAAAAAAAAGTCATTGAAACAAAAAGCTGGTTCTTTGAAAGGATAAACAAGATTGATGATCCCCTAGCTAGACTGACCAAGAAAAAGAGAGAAAAAGTCCAAATAAACTAAATCAGAAACACAAAAGATGAAGTCACAAATAATCCTGAAGTCATACAAAAGATTATCAGAGACAACTATGTACACTTTTACGGAAACAAATTTGAAGACCTAATGGAAATGGAGGACTTTCTGACATCACACAACCTCCCCAGGTTGAAACAAGAAGAAATTGAGACCTTAAGTAGACCAATAACAATCCAGGAAATTGACTATGTCATAAGAAAACTACCTGCAAAAAAAAAAAAAAGCCCTGGACTAAATGGCTTTCCAGCAGAATTCTTCAAAACATACAAGGAGGAACTGATACCAACACTACTGAAACTATTCCAGTCGATTGAGAAAGATGGAACTCTCCCGAAACCATTTTATGAAGCTAACATCATATTGATACCCAAGCCAGGTAAAGATCCAACAAAGAAAGAGAACTACAGGCCAATATCCTTGATGAATATAGATGCTAAAATTCTCAACAAGATCCTACGAAACCAGTTTCAATAACACATCTCAAAAATCATTCACCACGAACAAGTAGGCTTCATCCCGGGGATGCAAGGCTGGTTCAACATCTGTAAGACCATAAATGCAACTAAATACATCAACAGATGTAAACTTGAAAACCACATGATTATATCATTAGATGCAGAAAAAGCTTTTGATAAAATCCAGCATCCTTCTTGATAAAAAACCTTGAAAAAAAAATAAATAAATAAAATAAAAAACCTTGAACATCCAGGCATAGATGGAACATACCTCAAAATAGTAAGAGCCATCTATGAGAAACCCACATTCAGCATACTGCAAAACAGACAGAAATTGGAAACATTTCCTCTGAAAACTGGTAGAAGACAAGGATGCCCACTCTCACACATCCTGCTCAACATAGTTTTAGCTAGAGCAATCAGAGAAGAGAAGGTAATCAGGGTATCCAAATAGGAAAAGAGGAAGTCAAGTTATCCTTCTTTGCAGATAACATGATTCTATAACTCATAAATTCAAGAGAATCTGACAAAAACCTCCTTGCACTAATAAAGGACGTTAGAAAAGCCTTAGAGTGTAAAATAAATGTGCAAAAGTCAATTGTGTTTCTATACACCAATAATAACCAAACAGAAACCCAAATAAAAAGCACAATTCCATTCACAATAGCCACAAAAAAAGAAAGAAAGAAATACCTTGGCATCTTCTTAACCAGATGTGATAGACCTTTGCAATGAAAACTATAAAATACTGCTAAAAGAAATCAAAGATGACATAAATGAATGGAAAAATATTCCATTCTTATGGATTGGAAGAATCAACATTGTTAAGTTGTCCATTCTACCTAAGACAATCTACAGATTGAACACAATGCCCATGAAATTACCAGCAACATTCTTCTCAGACCTAGAAACAACAATACAGAAACTTATATAGAAACATAAATGACCAAGGATAGCCAGAACAATCCTCAGCAAATAAAACAAAACAAAAACAAAACAAAAAAACAAAGCAGGAGTATCACAGTCCCAGACTTTAAACTTTATTATAAAGCTACAATAATCAAAACAGCCTGGTATTGGTACAAGAACAGGCATATAGACCAATGGAACGGAATTGAGATTACAGAAGCAAGGCCTCAATTTCTAAACCAACTCATCTTTGAGAAAGCCTCCACCACCAACCATTGGGGAAAGGAGAACCTATTCAGTAAATGTTGCTGGGAAAACTGCTGACCACATGCAGAAGATTGAAACAGGACCCCCACCTATTCCCACACGTAAAAATCAACTCTAAATGGATCAGAGACCTAAATATAAAACGTCAAACTATAATAACCTTAGAAAATGCAGGAGACACTTATGGAAACTGGAACTGGCAACCAATTCCTGATCAAAACTTGCAGTGCCCATGCCATAAGAGATAAGATAGACAAGTGGGACCTCATTGAACTGACAAGCTTCTGCAAAGCCAAAGAAACCATGAAGAGAGGAGGGAGTCAGCCCACAGACTGGGAAAAAATACTTGCCAACTCTGTGTCTGACAAAGGCCTAACATCTAGGATCTACAAGGAACTCAAATATGCTGAAAAGAAAAAAACAAACACCCCCATTACAAAGTGGGCAAAAGATATGAATAGACAGTTCTCAAAAGAAGACATACAAGCAGCCAACAGAAACATGAAAAAATGTTTAGTCATCAAAGAAATGCAAACTCAAATGACACTGAGATACTATCTAACTCCAGTCAGGGTGGCTATCATCAATAACTCAAAAATCAACAGATGCTGGAGAAGATGTGGCGAAAGGGAAACACTTCTAAACTGTTGGTGGGAGTGTAGACTAATACAGCCTCTGTGGAAAACAGTGTGGCAATTCCTAAAAGTTCTAAAAATAGACCTTCCATATGACTCTGCAATCCCCCAACTGGGAATATACCCGGGAGAACTGAAATCACTCTGTAAATCACTCGATTGCAGCATTGTTCACCATAACAAGAACATGGAACCAACTGTGCTACCCACCAAAGAGGACTGGATACTAAAAATGTGGTACACGTACACAAAGGAATATTATGCAACCATAAAGAAGAACAAAACCATGAACTTCGCTGCAACCTGGATGATCTTGGATTCTATAATACTGAGTCATCTTTTGTAGAAACAAAGAACTGAGTATCACATGTTCTCACTCATAATTGGACCTTGAACAACTATTGTAATACTATAAGAAAATGATTGACAGTAGAAACTGCAGGGGTGTGTGTAGCGGGAGGGGGTGGGATTGGCAGTATAGTGGGAAACTGTTTGGGGAAGTGGGAAGTGGGGCACACCTCACCAACAAGGGTACCTGTATCATGAATATTTGTATACTTAACCCTGAATTATACCCCAGAATTTTAAAATTAAAAAAATTAAAAAAAAGATAAGACAGAGGCAACAAAAGCAAAAATAGACAAATGGAGCTATGCCAAACGTAAAAACATCTTTGCAGATCAAAGGACACAAAGAGTGAAGGGCAACCAACAAAATGGGAGGAAATATAATTCATAACTTATAAAAACTGATATTCAGAATATATAACAGCTATATCTCAACAACAAAAATTTAAAAAAATTGAAAATAAGTAAAAATCTTGAATAGATGCTTCTTCAAAGATTACAGACAAATATGCAACAAACATATGAAAAGATTCTCAACATCACTAATCATCAGGGAAATATACATCACAACTACAGTGAGATATCATCTCACCCTATTATTTTGGCTACTATAATAGCAGCAACAACAAATAACAAGTCTTGGTGAGACTGTGGAGAGATTGGAATCCTTGTGCCTGTTAGTAGGATTCTAAAATAATGAAACTATTATGGAAAATAGAATGGAAGTTCCTCAAAAAAAATTAAAAATAGAATTACCATATTATCCAGCAATTCCACTTCTGAGTATATATCCAAAAGAATTAAAAACAGGGTTTAAATAGACATTTACACACATATATTTATAACAACAATATTCCCAATAGCCAAAATATGCAAACAACCCTAAATTCAATGGTTAAACAAAATGGGTTATATACATACAATGGAATACTATTAAGCCTTGAAAGGGATGAAAATTCTGTCCCATGTTATAAAGTGAAATATATCTGTCACTAAATCCACAGATATTGTATAATTCCATTTATATGAGCTATCTGAAACAGTCAAATTCATAGAAACAGAATGTAGAATGGTGATTAGAGGCAGAGGGGAGTGGGGAAGGGGAAGTTGTTTAACAAGCACAAACTTTCAAATTTGCACTTTGAAAAAGTTATGGAGATCTCATTCATAACAATGTTAATGTATTAAAAATTACTAAACTGTAAAGCTGAAAATTGTTAAGATATTAGATTTTATATTATGTGGTTTTTTGGTTCTTTTTTTTTTTTATCACAAGTTTAGTATTTATGAAGCCACTCCTATACACAATTAAAGGGTTTGGTTTTAAAAGTCCTGTTTGTTAGAACACAGTCATTTATTGGATGTTAATTATAAATTATAACTAAAATCTTATTAAAGGCACCTCACATGTGTACGTATATGTATACTTATATTTACATATACATGTACTTGCATTTAAATATGTGTGCACACACATATGACATCTGTGTATAATATAATCTCAGTAAAGCAGGAAGGGTGTTTCCATAGCTTTGACATTTAGATATGTATATATCCTGAGGTTTGACTCTACCTTAATCTATTTTGTGTTGCTATTGAAAGAATTCCTGGGGCTGGGCAATTAATAAAGAAAAGAGGTTTATATAGCTCCTTATTCTGGCAGCTGGAAAGTCCAAGGGCATGGTGCTGTCACCTGTTCAGCTTCTGGTGAAGGCCATGTGCTGCTTCAATAAATAGCAGAGAAGTGAATGGGTGAGTGAGTATGTGCAAAGGCAGACCAAACACGAGGAGGGAACCCACTTCATAACAACTTACTCCCTGAGGGAATTAATTCATTAAAATGAGAACTAGTCTAATATCTTAGTATCCTGAGAAACCCTTCTTAATGAGCTAATTACCTCTTGAAGGCACAACCAGTTAACATTGCTTCACTGGAAATTAAGTTTCTAATACCAGTTTTGGTGAAGACACTCAAACCATAGAAGAAGGTGATATAAATTAATATTTATTGTGTTCCTATTGAGGAGTTGACTCTATACCAAAAATACCCTTGTGAAACCCAAAATAGTATTTATGTAAACTGTCTTTATTACTGTCATATAATTTAACTGAGTTTGAAAATAGTTGATACTACATTTTAGTGAGGATATGTGCTTCTGATTTTACAAGCAACTGTTGACATTGCTTATAGTCTATAGACCATAATTTCCAAACTATCTTTAATATATGAACACACAAAAGAAATATGAACACCATTCTCAAATCACTGATGAATAAAAGATAATAAAGTAAGCAATTAAAAGTTACTATTTTGGTTTAGATGCACACAATAAAATAAATATAGATAATTTAAATAATCTAATAGCTCAGTTGTAAACCCAGCTCTTTGACCTGAGTTATGTTTCTTAAGCCTAAATAATTTTCTTGGGTGATATAAATTAATATTTATTGTTTTCCTATTGAGGAGTCGACTCTATACCAAAAATGCCCTTGTGAAACCCAAAATAATATTTATGTAAACTGTCTTTATTACTGTCATATAATTTAGCTGAGTTTGAAAATCGTTGATACTACATTCTAGTGAGGATATGTGCTTCTTTTTACTGTGTATTTAAAATCTTTTACTTACACATTAAAAATTCCTGACCAAGTAGGCAAAAATAAAGTACCAAGAGCAATTACTTTCAAATTCATTCATGTATTTTACAGCCAAATCTATGTTTTCTTAGAAAAGCCCAATTAGTTGAATCCTTTTAAATCAAGGACTCAGAAAAGCATACAGGAAGACTGGGTCTTTTCCCCACAGATCACAATTGGATTGACCGCTGCAAAAACAGGTACTAATGAATTTGAATTAAGCTCTAATATATGAGTTGACCTCAAAATATTGAAAAAATTTATTTGAAGTCTAAATTTAGCTAAAATCTCTGATTCTCTGATTATTATTGGATTAATTTATTCATCTAACAATATTTTAAGTGTCTTGAATATATCAAACACTGTGTTAGATACTGAGAATACAGTCATAAGGTAGAAACTGAGAAACATATAGGTAGTATGGGAGAAAGATGTGACCATAATTAAATAAAATATTAATAAATGCTATGAAAAACTAAGTATGAGTACAGCTGGAAAACAAAGGAAGGAATGGTCAAGTGTCTCTGGAATTGGGAAGCAGTTCTGGTAAAGTGTATCTTGAAAATTACAAAAGGTTGATAGAAGAAATCACAGATCACTGAAATAAATGGAGAAGCTGTGCTCATGAATCAAATAACTCATCATAGTAAAAGTGTAAATTCTTTCTAAATTGATTTATATATTTTTTGTATATGTAGAAAAACTTAAAAGTTTATATGGAAAGGCAAGGGGACTACAATAGCTAAAGTGATTTTGAAAAAGAATTAAATAGATACATTTTTCTACCTGATTTCCAATTTTATTTTATAGGTAGAGCAACAAGTCATTTGTTTTACTTTCTAGCTTGGTATACCAGAGAATCCAGTTTAAAAAGCCTAACTGGCATACATAAACAATACAAGAATTAATGTCAGGACTGGGAACTAACTTGAATAATTCCTAAAATGAGATACATTTTATTCAACATTTGGAATAAGACAAAGAATATGAATTGACAAAGGAAAAGATAGAAGCCAGGTCATATAGAAGGTCAATTTCTAGTTCTTTCAGAAACCACCATACTGTCTTCCAAAGAGGTTGCACTAGTTTGCATTTTCACCAGCAGTGTAGAAGTGTTCCTTTTTCTCCACAACCTCACCAGAGTCTGCTGTTTGTTTTATTAATGATGACCACTGGAGTTAGGTGGTATCTCAATGTGGTTTTGATTTGCATTTCTCTGATGACGAGGGAGGTTGAGCATTTTTTCATGTGTCTGTTGGCTGCCCATATATCTTCTTTTGAGAAGTGTCTATTCATTTCTTTGCCCACTTTTTAATGGGGTTGTTTGTTTTTTTCCTATATGAAAGCGATGAGCCGTAGTGAGAAACTGTCAGGGGAAGGAGGGTGGGATTGGCAGTTGAGGGAAACTGCTAGGAGAGGGAGGGGCACACCTCATCAACAAGGGTACCTGCATAATCAACGTTTGTATACCTAACCCTGAATTGTACCCCACATCTTAAAATAAAATTTAAAAAAACACACTATTACTGGAACCTGAAAAAAAAAGAAAAAAGATAGAAGCCTTTATAGGGAAGGTATACAAACCAGAATCAACACATTTGGGTGAACAAATAATAAGTGTAGCTGGAAAGGAAGATCTGGATATTTAAAAAATTATATTACAGCAAGCTGTCTGGTGTCGTTTTCTTTATACTAGATGTATACATGAAAACATTTATTGGTTTTTGATAATATGAAAATCATAATTTTAAGGCATTAATTATGAAAAATATTATGAAAACCTCATCTGAAAATCTTCAGAAAGACTGAGTTCTATGGAAAAACTGTTCCCTGCCTGATAATAAACACAAATTCATGTACAGTAAAAATAAGCTAGGGTTAGAATCGTTATGAATTTAATAACAAATTGGGCTTATTTAAAAGATGATATGCACAACTGAGCACTTGCACTGTGTACTACTGGAGTGTTTATTATGTAACAGAACAGAAATACAAAATGAAACAGTATATATTTTATGGCCTTAGAAGCCCGAAGTTTAATTGTGAATTCTTTAGCATGATGAAAATCACTTCCTAATAAATAAATAACCTAGAATTTGCATATGCTAGTACTTTTCCTTACAAAGAAATAAAGGAAGACTATTTGAAAAGAAGCTTTCTATGATTACTAGCTTTTTTTCAGTTAAGTCTATAGTCATTTATCAAAGTCTATAAGAGATGATGGGAATAAAGAAAAATTAGACATAGATTCTGTCCTCAAAAACTATACATTGCATAAAATTTCCTATCATCTTATCCTTCTACCTAATTGCACACTTTAAACTTAATCATTGACAGCTGTTATACCTTTCTTCTCAAAACACTTTTTTAACTTTTATGATGTTACACTCTGTTGGTCTTTCTCCTATTCTTGGGTACTTTATATATTTCTAATTTTTTTTTATCTTAAAGGTCTTTCTGTACTATCATATTTCTGGATGTGGTCTGGCACCCAGTTCTCTTCCCCTTCCATATTTCAAAAACTGCCTTAGATTAGAGGTTCAGTTCACACGTCTCTGTTCTGACCTACAGATCAATATAATGTACTTTTTTTTCTACTTGGATGTCTCAAAGGTATCTCAAGATCACAATGTACAAAACTAATTTCTCCCAATGTAAATCTGCTTCTCTTCCATCTCAACTCAATTGGTCTATTTGTCCCTAACCTGTGTTCTCTTCCTTAATAACTCTTTATCTCTCACACACAACACCCACGGATAAAAAGTCTCTAAT
Source organism: Carlito syrichta (assembly GCF_000164805.1). Lineage (NCBI taxonomy): Eukaryota > Metazoa > Chordata > Mammalia > Primates > Tarsiidae > Carlito > Carlito syrichta. Next base: position 25,858 of record NW_007257463.1, read on the forward strand.
TTCTGTAAATTTCCTTTCCCAATACATCTCAATCCCAAAAACTTGCTTCCTCCCTCTCTGACCACCCTTGTTTAAGTCACTAGTGTCTCTTGCCTGGACCACTCCAATCAATGCTTCTCAGCCCCTAGTCCCCTGTATGCGTTATTTGGATTGATTTGATTCTTTATAAAGCGTTGGCTATTTTTATTTAATGAAATGTAGTTACCACTTTTAAATAGTTCAATATGACTTCTTCTTTCTTTAAGAAAAAACACTTAAGTTGCTTTTTCTTTTGTAGGGCCTTAATCAACTTTCCTTCTATGATCAGTTTCTAACTGCCATGCTTAGAAAGCCCTTGCTCTTTCCCCCTCAGTTTGTAATTTATTCTCTCTTTCAGAAAAATTTTTTGTTTGAGTTGGAGTCTCACTCCATCACCCATGCTGGAGTACAGTGGCACGCTCACGGTCACCCCTATGTTGACCTGTTGGGCTTCAGCAATCCTTCCGCCTTAGCCTTCCAAGTAGCCGGAACTACAGGTGCACACTACTGCACCCAGCTAATTTTTAATTTATTGTAGAGACAAGGTCTTGCCAAGTTGCAGGGCCTGGTCTCCAACCTTCAGGCTCAAGCAATCCACTTGCCTGTGGCCTCCCAAAGTGCTGGGATTAAGGACTGTGCCACAGAGCCCGGCCTCAGGTGATTTTTTTTTAAAAAACGTAAACTCCGGGGCCACATATGCAGGTTTGTTCTGTGGGTTTATTGTGTGATGGTGAGGTTTAGGTTTCTACTGAACCCATCACCCAAACAGTGAACATGGTACACAATAGATAGTTTTCAACACTTGCCCCCACTCCCCTCCTCCCTGTAGGTGTTCCCAATGTATCTTGTTCTCATTTTTCCTTCCCCTGTATTTTTGGTCATAGAATCATCTTTGAAAATGCAGATAGGATTCTGATGCATATACTCCCCCACATTATACTCCCACTGTGCCAAAACATTAGTGATTTCTTATTGCTCTTAGGATAAAGTTAAAAGTCTTTCAAATAACTTACAATGCCCTAAAGCATAGTCTCCTTTCTAAATAATTTTACTTCCATGTCTTCTCCTCCACCTCATCTCACTGACTATTCCAAATGCACCAGATATTTTTAATTCCCCAGAAGTGTCAAATAACTGTCTTCATCTTATTATTATTTTTTTTTTACCATGGTTTTGTTCCATCTGCTTAAAATGCTCTCTGTCACCCTACCCCCACTCCTCACAGGCTTTGCTGTGTTGGTTTTTTCTATTTACTCTTGATGTTTCTGCCTGAATGTCTTCCTTTCTGTTTCCTTCCCTAACTCTGAGGATCATTTATATTTTCTAGTAAAACACCATATTGCCTCCTCACAGCTCTTATGACATCTTTATTTTCTGTGTAATTATTTTATTTGTATATTTATCTGCTTCTTTTACAGATCAGTAGACTCCAGGAGGGCACAGAATGTGCCTGTTGTCTTCACAATTGTATTTTTATTGCCTAATGCAGAAAAAGCACCCAAATGAATGAGTAGTGTGAGTGAATACAGACAACACTCAGTCCACCAGGACATTACCACCTCAGCATTGCCCTATGTGGAACTGTGGACAGAAGTACATCTTTAATCAATTTACAAATGAAACCAACAGAATTCTGTTGATTTCTCCATGCATGTTACAGTAATTGATTTTAACTTAATAACAATAATACAAATAGTAACTTGTTTATAAAAAAGAATTAAAATGAAGCTACGATGTAATAGTATTCAGAGTAACTATAGTTTCTAAAGATTTCTGTAGATGCAATAAGTATATATATATATGTATGTTTATATGCACACATGTACACATACCCACACATATCTAAAATAAGTAAATCATGTCCATTGATGCATGGTGAAAAACCTGAAAATGTGTATTTTGTGAAATCAAGATGAAAATCTTCTGAGGAAGAGGTTAATATTTTAGAGTTAGAGTGAATGATGAAATTTTTAAAAAAGAGGTAAAAGTTCCAAATTTTACACTACAGTTAACTTCTTTAAAATGATATTTTCTATTTGCATTCACATTATACCACTATCCAGGACATGGAACATACCACAATTTTGTATCTTCTGATGATACTTTTCTTCCTCACTATTGCTACAACCAAGTTCCTAATATAGACATGTGGTCTGATCTCTGCAACCTCATCTTTTAGGTTCATTGTCTCCCCTCACTTTTTTTTCTTTTTTGCCTACAAATACAAATGTGCTATGCAATAAATTATTCTCTACTTGTAAAGTTATACACTTATAGAAAAATCCTAAAGCACTGCTCAAAATAGATAGTGTTAATCAAATTCATGTCCTTCATTTTGAGTTTACTGCATTATTTTGGTTTCCTTGACATGTATTCAATTCTTCACATTTCCAAAGTTTCAAAATATTTTTTTTAGAAAATATGATTTAAATATTTTCCAAAGTCTGACTGTGCAAAGTCAACCAACCCAAGTCTTATGACTGGTATGGTGTAATCGTAAACTCTACTTTTAGTTGGAGAATACAAGTGCTATATTTTTCTAAAAATCTAATTTAACTATTTATGAGGGAGGAGATTCCTTTGGAAATAACTTGAGCTTTTACATATGCTGTCCCTCAAAGTCTCTTAGAGTCTCCAAGGTGTAACAGCTGTGGAGCCATCTGTGACATGAATCAAATTCCACTAGCAAATGTACGCCATCAGTACAGAATTTCAGCCAAAAAGTTATGATTAGGTCAGAACTCATTAGTAGAACACTGCTACCTTCCTAACAAATTGGCCAATCTGCATTAAAAACTCTTAAAATCATTACATGGGAAAGATTTTTTTGAGCAATAAATGTTGAATTAGGGTAGTTACACAATTATACAGTTATGAGGATGTACATTCATTCAGCAAATATTTAATAATGGCACCATGACAGGCACCATGAATGTAACAGCAAAAGATATTTTTTAAAGTTTCCTGCTCTTTTAGAATATACAGGATGTACACATCCTGTATATTTTCCTTTTCTTGAGTGCGGGCAGAGTCTGTGAATATGATAGGATAACACTTTTGTGATTATTTTGTGTTATATGGCAAAAAGTTTTGTAAATGTAATTATGATTCCTAGGTAGTTGACTTTGAATTTATCAGAATGGAGATTATCCTTGGTGGGCCTGATGCAATCAGGTGAGATCTTGAAAGCGACAGCATGCAGCAGCAGATACTCTCCTGTTGAACTAAAAAAGCAAACTGCAGTGGTAAGGAGAGTGTCATGGGGTAGAGAATGGAAGATCACTGAGGCTCTCAGATCCTGGAACCCCAGTCCAAAGCTACAGATAATTGAATTCTGTCAATCATTGCAGCTCTGGACAGCACTTAATTCAGTCTGGTGAGATCCTAAGCAGAAGCTCCAACTAACCAGTGCCCAGATTCCTGACCTTCAGAAACTATGAAATAATTTTTTCTTTTGTGTTAAGCTGCTAATTTGTGGTGTTTTTTTATGTAACAATACAAAACTAATATGAGGAAGGACAAGATTTGCAGTTTTTATCCCTTAATTAATAATAAATACATAATGTTTTTCATTATACATATCATTTATTCATTAATATTCTATATATTAGTACCAGTAATCTAAGTGTTAGGAGAAAACAGATCAGGTCATAACAAGATAAAACATGAAATAGTATAGAAAACAATCAAGAACTGACATCTCTCTTCCATATTGACAACTACAGCCTTGGATTCCTGAATAAGAATAAACCCTGAGATAAAATCCATAGCAAAATGAAAAGGAAAAAATTGTTAGGAAAACAAAAGATTCTATAAAAACATAATTTTAGGTTATTTAATCCCTAAAAAAACGAAAATCTCTCTTTTGAGAGACCAAATAAGTTCCCATTAATCAATAATTAAATAAGTTGCTATTTAGGATGTAATGGTAGTTATCACGGTAAAGGAAACCAGTTTTTTGTTTTTTTTTTTTTTTTGAGTTGGAGTCTCACTCTGTCGTCCAGACTGGGGTGCAGTGGCCGCTCCAGGCCACCGCAGCCTCAACCTGCTGCGCTCCAGCAATCCTTCTGCCTCAGCATTCCGAGTAGCTGGAACTACAGGCGTGCACTACCACGCCTGGCTGATTGTTTTTTATTTATTGTAGAGATGAGGTTTTGCTGCCCAGGTGGGTCTCGAACCCGCGGGTTCAGGCAATCTACTCACCTCAACCTCCCAAAGGCACGGGATTACAGGCTGAGCCACCAAGCCCGGCTGGAAATCAGTTTTAAATTTGGAGAATACATAATAAATGTAGGTGAAAAGCTTCCTTTAATTGGCTTAAAACTGTCATGTTTCTGTGCATCACCTGAAAAATACCATAGCCACTTCTCTGCTTCAGGTCAGTGCAATCCATCGTTTCACATCTTTATGTGAACATCATTATTTATTTTCTACTTTTTTTTTTCTTGAGTTGGAGTCCCACTCTGTCACCCAAACTGGAGTAAGTACAGTGGCACGCTCATGGTCACTGCATCCTCGACCTGCTGGGCTCAGGCGATCCTTCTGCCTCAGCCTTCCAAGTAGCTGGAACTACAGGCACACACCACCACACCTGGCTAATTTTTTTATTTATTGTAGAGATGAGATCTCATCAAGTTACCCAGGCTGGTGTCAAACTCATGGGTTCAGGCAATCCTCTCACCTAGGCCTCCCAAAGGGCTGGAATTATAGGCATCAGCCACCGAGCCCCGCCTACACTTTTCATTTAATGTTTACCTTCATATATCTTTCTTCATCATTTTTTCTTAATTTTAAGATTGTGCTAACGTCCTTGTGAGAAGCCAAAGAAAACTCTTTTGGTCAATCACTACAATGATTACACTTTAAGCCCAAACATAAGAAATATATGTGTAATGTGCACAGTATTCTATGACAAGATCATAATGGTATAATATAAAATAGCAAGAAATGCAAATTGAAGAGACAACAAATTTGCTTGATTTTAAAACATAATTTTAGTAGAATTTTCTCTTCTGTAGGGGAATTTAGTCAGTTTTGTAACTGACATATTTTGACAGAAGATTGACAATAGAATCAAACAAAGAAACTGTGTTCTTTTACAGATACTTTGATATAGTGAGAATCTATAGTTCAGAGTCAAGAATATTTAAACTTGAATTTTATCTCTGCCATTTATCTGACAATATGATCTTGAGAAATTGTTTAACTTCTCTGGCAAATAGTAGAACTTTTATTATGCCACGTTTTGGCAAGATATAACAGGAACTTCAATGATTTACTTGTGGGAATATAACGACACATGGACATTCTGAAGACTAGCTCAGAAATAATTAGTCAAATCAAGGATGTATCTGTAACTATGACCCAAAAGTTTTATATGCCCAAGTACCTGTCCAGAGTGATTTATGTGGGAGGCTATAGAGTATGAAGCAATACAGGCATCCAGACATGAGACCATTATACGGAATGATATTAGTACCAAATAAAGAGCTTTTTGAAAAAATGTAATTATCTAACCTAATTGTCAGAGATTTGAATCCAGTCCATCTGGGAAGGAACTGGAGATACTAGATGCTTCTTCTAAGACTGTGTAACCAAGGTTGAAAGATTTGGACAAAGCTTAAAATCACAACACTGAGTGAAGAATAAGTAATAATGAGCAATCTGTAGCATAATACAATTTGTGTAACTTTTAAAAGTATATAAACATGAAATAACAGCATATTGTATAAGGATACATAAAAATTAAGGATGTGTGGCAAACACATATGAGTTGTTTCTTACATGGGGAGATGCCGTACAAGTATGGAATTGGGATGAAAGATAATTCAGTATACTTGAATTCATACATAAATACCTGCATTCATATAAAAACGAATCTTGTAGTATTTCCAAGAATTCTGATGACAGTGTTCCAGGAGTACAAAACTGGATTAACCCAACCTTCTGTGCCTAAGCTCCAATGATATTAACAACAGCTGAATAACAGCAATATAAAATGAGTCTATAGGACTAGTTGACCTTTAAAGTCCCTTCTAGTTTAATATTGTTCATTTTTTCTCTAGGTAGCATATCTAAATATATATTTTTATGTAGTTTAAACATTTATATTGGCTTCACTTACTCTTCAGATTGAGACACCCTCTTTGGCTGAATCTCTTATAATGAGTGAGAATTGAATAGATACAGGGAAATATGCCAAGAGTTGTAATTATTATAACAAGCAGAATTAAGAGAACAGATAATGATGGCTTTGGAAAAGGAAAAGCTTGGTAATGGGCAGTTGGAGCATGATAAATGTTTTCTAATAGTTGAAAAGACTTCATCTGTCACATGATAAAAAGATAACACTTATTTTGATTAACAACGAATGGAAAATCTGAATCACTAGATGAAATTTATAAAAATTTCCGTTCAACATAATAGAGGGGTTCTGTTTAGAGTTGTCCCAAAAAGGAAAGAACTGCCCATTAAGATTGTGAGCTCACAGTCACTAAAGTTTCAAAAGATGTAGGCATGTGATATAGATTAGTCATATGTTGTGCTGTCATGCAATGACTTACACTCTGATAAAGCAAACTCAACTATGCTTTTCTTACCTTCTCCTCTACCCTCTTATTTTGAGTCCATAATAAGAAATGTACATCACTTTTTTCCTTCAAGATTGTGTAGGGTCATAAATACTGAAATTAGATGATTTACAAAGTTTTTTTAATGCTTGTGATGCTATGAGAGGTAAGAAAAGAACCTATCCATTGCATGAGTCAGTTATCAACCTGATTATATCCTAAAATGGATATCAATTTCAATAAAAGATAAACCGCATTCTAATAAAAATTAAGTTTGGCACACAAATGTAAAGTATATGCTTTGCTGCTAATATCTGTGTGTTTTTTTAAATTTGGATTTGTGTTTTGATGCAATCTTAAAAATTTTATGCATAGATTAGTATATATGCATAGCTAATTATATACATAGATGTAGATGTAAGTTAATGCTTTTAAGGGAAAATTTACCTATAGAACCAAATAATAACAATACCAAACAGTTTAATAGTGGGTGATGATTAACAGAACATCTAAGTGTGACCAATACAAACTGTGCTTGAGAATATAATCAAAGTTTTTGTTGTCCTTGAAATGTATTAAAGCAAAACAGAAAGCATCAAAATGGGAATTAGAAGATTGACATTTATACTTAGAATATCTGAGTCCACAGTGCAACACTGTCACCTAAGATGTATATTCTTTGAAAAGCACCAATATCTTTATCTCTGAAACTTGTTTCAATTCAATAAATATTTATTGAGTGACTACTATGGGATAAGTCCTAAGCACACAGAACACAATTTCAGGGAGCTCAGAATCTTACAGTGGAACTGCTATGTAAATAAACACTTGTATTCAGGGCAATGGAAGAATGAATACAGTGAGTAAACAAAAGTAAATATATTGTGCAGTTGCTGCAGAATGAAGAGATTAATAGTACTGGGGTGAATAATGGAAAGAAATGCTGAATACAACAGTAGCTATTTCAGAGCTTCAGAAAAAGGATGCAGAAAGATAAGTCATGTTGAAATAGTTTGTACGCTGTTTTCTCATTTGATGGAGGAATTTGGGACTGTGCAATATTCATCACATCCTTCTTTTCTATTCCTACTTCTGCCACACTTGGTTAAGCTTCTGGTCACTTCATAAGTAAGCATAAAAAATACAAATTTGTCTAACTTGTGCCTTCATAATCAAGGCATTTTCCTCAGAAAGTTAAAATAAATATATATCCCCTTGGAATAAACAAATTACTTAGGGGACTGGCAGTAAAGAGAACAATGGAAAATGAAATATGATGAACAAACTTCTAAAATTTTGCCTGATACTAAGCAAGTTAGCAATTAAAGTCAGAAAAAAAATTGTAATTGTTACTGGTAAAGCAGCAAGAATTGAAGTTATTACTAGAGTGAGAAAAAAAGTCTACCTTTTAATGATAAGGCAGCCAGAAATTATTAGAATTTAAGTATCCTATAAAAATCATCCAAATCAACAATTCTGTTAGGACTGATGATCCAGGAACCATTTCTCACAATTTATCCACCAAAAATAAGGATGATAATGTTCACTTCATAGAGCAGCTGCAACAGGGTTCAATGGACCAGATTCACCAAGCTCAGTATTGGATACATGATTAGAAGTTCAGTAATAGCTCATTTTCTTGACCTTTATTCCTTTGTTTTTGTTAAATTAATTATTGGACAAACTCATGGCAGTTATATGAAGCAAATAAGGAATGCCATATATTCAAATAGTATGTGTGTGTGGAAAGTGTAAATTTTAACAGCTCATCCTTTGGGCAAGATCATAGGTACAAGTATTCAAGGAAAATATAATTTAAAAAAAGAGAATTGAGATAGAAATATAGTCAAACAAGAAAATCTATATATTATGAATTATTGTGAATATTTATCTTTTTAAAATTAACCTCAGCTGGGCAATCCTGAGAATACTGTAATCTTGTAGATAAAACAATTACATTGGAAAATGCATCATGTGAGATCATGTTGGTTCAGACAGTAAGTTTGGTCTTAAGATATATGGTGGGAAGTTTGGTACAGATCTGTTCAGTATGGAACTACACATTGAGTGATTAACGACAAGCTATAGGTTTCTGTGTTCTCTATTCCGTGGAAGATATGTATGCAATATGATGACTGTTGGAAGGTCAGCATATGAAGCCTCCCAACATCCATGGTTTTCTATAAGAGTTCTGAAATATTCTTTTTTCCCCCTAGAAAGAGAGAGTCAGGGTTATGGGCGGTCACTGATTTGTTTGATTTGTTTTTTCTTTTATTTCCCAACATTAAGTCCTTTACAACTGGCAGGAAGCCAACTATGAGCCTTTTGAACTTGGTTGCCTAAATGCGGCTTAGATTAGAAAAGAAAAGAAAAAATTGCTAAGAAAGAAAACATTATTAACCTTATAAGAAATTAAAGTGTATTGATTATTTTTTTATTCATGTTTCTAAAGCACCAAGAGAAATATGTTGTAAGCCAGATTGGACACATCTGCAATATCTCTACATAAGCTATGATTATATAAAACAACTTAAAATTCCCCTGACAAACAGCAGATATGTTTTAACGGTAACTAGTCTTCATTGCAGGCGTTTTTCTTTATGCCACTCCTCATAATCTGTAATCATATGTTTATTTGCAAATATCTATCTTCTTTACTAGACTGTTCTTTTCATGAGGATAGGAAATGTTTATTGTTGTTTGCTTCATAGCTGCATCCCCAGTGTCTAGTGTACTAAAAAAAAATGAATAAATTGTCAGAAGTGCTTGTTTAATATTTCTCTTTTTACTACTGTGCTTTCACAAAGTATGACTCTAAAAATGGATTACTGTATTCTGAAGGGGGTTAGAAAGAGAATAACGGTTTATGTGCCTTGTATATAGGTGGGGTTAAGGGACTACTTCAATCTCATTCACTTACTATGATAACGAAAATGGAAAATTACAAGCGCTGGTGAAGATACAGAGAAATTGGAACCGTTATGAACTGTTGGTAAGAATGTAAAATGATGCTGCCACTGTGGAAAATGGTATGGCAGCTCCTCAAAAAATTCAACATAGAAGATGGGGGTTTGCTAAGCTCTGGTTTTCTCACTTGTGACGCAAACTCATTGCATATACAGAATTCACACGAGATATCTCACGTTGCCTGTGAGATTCAAAGGACAACTGGTGTGAGGATAAATGATTTGACTATGAAGATCATGCTGTTTCCTGTGCTTTGATTAATAAAGTCCTGTCTCTGACCCAAGAGTCTCATGTCTGCTGCTGACTTTTATGATGCGGTAACTGGCTGACTTCTAAGCTTTCAAGTAGGGCAAAATCTCAAAACCTTCATAGTTTTTGACAGTGCCCTATTTTTAAAAAATTTCTTCAAAGGTAATAAAAATCTGGGAAATTTCTGTGTGCTACAATATGGTAGAGTTTTGCATCTCATACAGTTTACTTATGCCAAAATAATTAACTTTTAAGCAGCACCATGTGTTATTAACACTTAAATGATTAAAAAATAAATCCTAAGATTAATTTTCTTAAAAATTTTACACTAAGGCCATTGAAAATTGATAGAGTTGAAGAAAACAATAGTGCATTTTATATGCTTTCTACATTTACATTCCACATTTCAGAGATAGATGCTCAAAATGCAGAGGTAGTTAAATTTTCAGAGGGTGAGATATGTATTATAAGCACAGTGCTCTCTGAATATATAATGTCCCCATGCTGGATTTAAATCTAATTATGTGACAGTTGTAAAAATGGCTACCTTGTCGAGAAACACAAAGAAATCATATTTATGCTATTCTCTGAAAAGTTACAGCATTGTTCTGAATTTAAAATCATAATGTTTCCACCTCTAGTGAGGTTCTTGGGAAAATGCAATTCTTCAGGATATATTTATAAATCACCTTTCATCATAAAAATTTTTGAAATCATTTCCAAGCATAAGTAGGTAAAAAAAGTAAGAGTAGAACTTCACACAGAAAGTACTTGCTCATGAACATCTAGAAGAGAACAAATACATTGTTCTTAGCACTAAGTGTGCTGAAAATTATGATTGAACAAGACGGGTTTGTACTCAACTCATATGATGCCAACATTTCCAGACCAAAAAAATTAATAAAATAAAATAAAAAGCAGCTAGCAGAAGTCAGCAGGAAGAAAGGCTGATGTCACTGATTTTACAAATGTGCATGGGGAAGGAAAAAGAGGAAAAAAGATTTCTACCTTCGTGAGCCACATGTATGATAATAAAAGTTCTCCCATAGTTTATATTTGGGTGTTGAATTTTACTTTTATTGAGTGACAAAAGAGAACATAGTAAAATAAATTTGAATGCCATCACTTGAATGGAATCTGTTAAAGCTCATAGTTTTCAAATGCTAGCTATCCAATTTCATTCTTCGAACAAATTGAAACCGGTAGTGATATTTTCTTTCATCCCTTCAAAAATCAAAGAGCCTATTCCTAAGTATAAGTGTAAACCTGAGCTTAAGAATCTTTTTAATTATACATCTTGTGAACAGCATATGAAATATTTTACTATGAAAAGATATATGATCAGAATAAATTTTGATACATATATTTATGTATATATGGATAGATATAGAGGTACATATATGTATACAATTTTAAAAGAATGCACAGTTAAAAGACAATGATATAGAAATATTTCTTATCTATGGAGTAATAATGTTTCACAACGTTTAGGAGGAAAAGCCACAAAGAAAAATAAAGAAGATGATATCACATTATTTTAAAGCTAGAAAGATTTTCTAAAGAGCTTTTTCCCACATTACTAAAGCATCTTTGAGATTTTCTTAGCCTGTAGGGCAATATTAATGGTTCTTTATAGCTAAGAAAAGAGAAAGTCCTTATTAGAAATATCTGTTCCTTAAAGTCATGTGGTAAATATATTGAATTTTGACAAATATTCTGGTCTTTCTTTCGGACTTGTCTTATGCTTGTAGTTATCTACCCTTTTTGAAGTAATTACAGTCATGTGA
>NW_007257464.1:0-1236 GCF_000164805.1 Carlito syrichta
CCTCTCCATCCTTCAGTATATCTGTGGCTTCTGTTGGCCAAACCTACACGAGGCCAGAGGGCAGAGGCACCCAGGAAAGATAGGTCCTTGTGGTGAGGACCACAGCAGAAAAGACAGAACAATAAATCTGAGAGTAATAGGAAGCTGATAGGGTGAGCTCTGTTGCCTAAACTTACTAGCTGTCAGAACTCTGGCTTTCTGACCTCTGTGCCATGCTCTCTCTTCTACAAGATGTTCTTCCAACATGACAAAGAACTCTTGCAACATCATCATTGGAAGAAATGGGAAGCATCCCAGCCTGGTTTGAGTAGACTGAATGTCTCAATGCCCTGTAGGAGCAGAACATTCTTGAGATGTCAGAGATGGAAAGAGCCATCCCTGGGTATCTGTAGGATCATGGAGGTGAAAAAGTAGGCCATAGGGGAACCTGGAACTAGCTACCCTATTTCTCCTTTTGAGACTTACTGGCTCCCAAATGAATCCCCCAAGCTCCCAGAATGTCACAACCTTTTCCCTAGTGATGGAGACACTTGGCCAAAGGTAATTTGGAAGCCAAGGTTGACTTTAGCCTCCCAAATTTAGATTTTCTTTTAAAAATGGAGACTACTTTACAGTGATATGTGCTTATTTCAAGAATTTTCCCATTGGTAGTAAGAATTTCCGAATTGCCCCTTTAGGGATTATCTTCAGAGACACCGTTTATAGCCACATCCAATATTTAATCCCAAATGAAGTCACCCAACTCATTTCTCAGCCATATTCATAAGTTTTGCCTCCTAACAATTTTTCACAATTTCCAAAAATTAAACCTAGATTTAAAGGATCAATATTTCCTCCTGTGAAAATTTAAATGAATGTGCTACACACACTGAAGCCAGCATTATAAAGGACTTCTCAAAAGGACTGTGAGCAAAGACATTGGCATTAGAATAAGAAAGCAGCTTTACAAACAGACTCCTTCAAACAGCCGCACCCTTGCCTGCATCAGTGGTTCCTATGCATTGGCTAAAACCTCATTCTTGCTACTATATGATCTCACCTTGTACCCTTGTACTGCAGACCTGCAGGATGGGCCACTTTGGAGTTGCTAACAGGCACTGCGAATAATCTCAATGACCATGGGGACACTGAGGCACAGACAAGTAACCTGAGTATGCTCAGAACATGACTCCTGGAGGTGGGGACAGCAGTGCTCCGTTTTGGGAGATATTCATGCCAGGAGAAGACAAGAGGAGG
>NW_007257464.1:1476-71450 GCF_000164805.1 Carlito syrichta
ATCCTCCAAAATATATGGCAATTTACCTCTCTTCATATAACACACACAATACTTCTATGAGCAACTCATGCTGTAGGTAATACATTTTACATTCAAAGCTAACAAAGAGGATGAAAGCTTCTAAAGAAAGGAATTGGCAGTAGTGAGAAACTGCCAGGGCAGAGTGGGGGACACACCTCATCAACAAGGGTCCCTGCATAATGAGCATTTGTATACCTAACCCTGAATTGTACTCTACACATTTAAAAGAAAAAAAATTTAGACAATAAAGACCAGCTTAAGTACATTCGATTGCAAAATGTCTACTCGTGGAAGACATGCATTTCAATTAAACATTCTGACTCAGTTGTCAGATGTTGGCAAAGGTAGACCCAGCAGAAAGGCATGTCACAAAGTCTGGTATCTTCCCTGACGCTCAGGCGAGTCATTTCTCCCACTCTCCTCTGTACCTGTGGTCATGTCTCTCCATGCCAGGAGAGGCAAGAGTGAGGCCAGCCCCCATGGGCTGACCACCTCTTGAGGGAAGCCGGCCAAGTTTCCACTGTGCCCCTTGTGCTGGGAGTGAGACCCAGGCCAGTTTCTGGGAGGAGTCCCTGGCTAACTAAAGACCACCACCTCCTCCTCCTCGGCTATAGTAAACATCTGCCAGAGCATTTCATTCAACTCAAAGCTAAACTTGCTCAGGAAAACTTTATTCCACAAAGTGAGATAAAATATCCCCCATGGCCTTTCTGGAAAGTTCCAATTTTAGTTTATATTCAGTCAAGAGCTTACCTCTTTAACAAAGATAAGAGAGGGATTTCTCTGCCTTTCAAATAGCAATCAAACCCTGGGGGTTCTGCAGGTGAAGTTCTGTTGGGATGGGAAGCTTTCTGAACCCAATCAGTTGGTAATAGGACTCACCCTAGGTGTGCACAGAAGGAAGGATGAGGCCCCACACACACCGTCTGAGAGCTGATGCTGGAAATTTTCAACAACATCCCTTTCTCTCTGATCCTGCTTTGAATGCATATGCTCTGGGATAGGTAACAATTTAAGGTGTGGTCAGTTTTTTATATCTTGCTTGGAATAGAAGAATTTACAAAATGAAGCAGAATCACTGTTTGCTTGTTTTGTTGGTGGGGTACAAAGCATGAGGAGGAAAGACTCTGGGTGTGTCTCAAAAGACTCTGGGTGTGGCTGTGGGTGTGGGCATGCCCAAGTCCAGTGCCCCTGCTGGGCACTGCCAAGCTCATAAAGCCTTAACCTGGGTTTGTGTGTCACTGAAGCCCAGCCCTTACAGAGAGGTGAAGAGGCAGTCACTCTCCAAGAATGACAGACATGTGAAACTATGACCAAAGTCCTTTTAATCCAAGGTACCTTCCCAAGCACTCTATCAACATTTCAAGGATTCTCATGACAGAATGTTCTTCCCTTGGGTTAAAGCATGGATATTTCTAGAAACTTCTGTTTACAAGTGTAAGGTCACATAGGAAGAAGCACATTAAATATTCATGTGAATAATTTTATCCGAAATCAGCAAGTCAGTTCCCTATTAAAACTCCAAGGAAGCAATGTAGAGAAGGTTACTTTCAATGCCTGGCTGACATTCCTCAGCCAGAGGGCATGGGCCCTTCAAGACCAAAATAGTGGAGTAGTTGAGAAGGGAGTAGAAATAGAAGGTGTGAAAGTTTACAGAGTTTTTATCAAGACAACGTTCAGCCAACTGCTGGCCTCTTGCTCTGAAGAAAAGCATGACTTTAAAACACTGACTGCTGTCATCAGATTTTGTAAAATGCCACAGTTAGACCTCAGAGGATGTATAACATATTTCCAACATGACTGACTGACTCAAAAAATGTAGTATTGTGGGCCGGCGTTGGTCTTCTAGTGGCACAAATATTCACATAGCATCTCTGAGTTTACTGAAATGTCCATGCTTCCATTAGGGTGGTATTAGCATTTGAAGACATGGTAACATCTGCTTCATAGCCACCTTCAATGACGCTGGTAAGACCTACATTGGGGGTTTAAGATTCCATAAGTGATTCAATTTATAGGATGTCAACATCAAAAGAAAGCCAGTTCCGTGCAACCAGAGCTTTACTGGATCTCCAAGTCTATCATCCTTTAAGCATGAGCAACATGATAAGGTCCAAGGGACTCCATCACGATACAGAAGCAAATTTTGCTTTTAGAGTCAGAAGGTAGAAGGCAGAGTGAATGCAGAGAAAACTTGTTTTTATAAAAGCAGACACAAATTGTACCTACACATACTTCTGTCCAAAGCTCCCTGTTCTCTAACCATCTAACCTTTAACTGCATGTTTTCTTTAAAGGGGAAGTCAGACAGCCTCGCAAAGATATGCCCAGGGGGCCAGATCACTCTCCTTCTTTTCCAATATTTCCATGTGTGGTTATTTATGGAGTCGTTACATTCTTCTACCTTAGCAAGGGCAAGACCTAACCATTGGCAACTCATTAGGTTCCTTGCTACATGTCCAATTTAAAGAGAGAATCACTCATCACAATGACTCATGAACTTTCTTGAGGTGAAGAATGATGCACACTTTTCTGTCTCCCCAGTTCCTCACAGCTCCAAATATTCAGCAGAAACATCTGAAAGCCAGTCCTAATTGAGCCATTTTCTGAATGCTGGCCTTGAATGGGTGGCTGGGTAAGAACCAGGCAGGGTGGAGTGTGAGCTGTGTCATTAGTGGGAATGACAGCTCTCCTGGAAGACGTGATTGAGATGTGTTGAGAGTGCAGTTGAAGACGTGTAATTTGCTATAGGTCTGCATTATGCTTGGCCCTCAGACTATTTAGTAGTAAGCTGAGATTGAGAGGAGTTAAAACACAAGGGAAGGCTAAAATAGAAATAGCCATAATTAAAATATATACAGGCCATGGAACACCATCACAGTGGAGCTGATTTTCACATTTAAAATCACCTTTAAAAGACACATATTGGACACAAAACAAGATTAATGTAAGGTGATTTCTGTCTCTTTTTACCTGTCTTCTACATGTCACCATCTATAAAAACTTACTGAATATCTGAAACTCCCCCATAGAGATGAATGAAGTCACTGAGTTGGAAAGAAATAATTTTCCCTCATGGTGGTTTTCATGGGGATTACAGAAAGCTTCCTAAAGAAGTAAGTTCTCTTGGACAGAAGCTGTGCTTGGTTTTAAGACATGTGAAGCCATTTGCACAAGGGTCACTTCTAAGTTCACTTCTTTGATCCTATGAAGTTATATGTAAGGTACATTTTTTATTCTTCTTTACAGCTGTGGGGACTAAAGCCCAAGGTCACATGATTGGAACAGATAAAGTCAGTATTAGAAATTAGCTCCCTCACTTTAGATAGGGGACTTGGTCAACCATGCACCCTACCAAGCACAAACATGCACAGTGGCTTAAGCAATGGTTTATGAATCTGACTATGATGTTTTCTTCTAAGAAGCCTCCCACTGCAAAAATGAGCCATATTTCCAGAAAAGGACATTACATTTTGTGTCTACTTTATGCAAAGGGTGACAATTTCATATTAACTGACTCCAGGTCATTTTCAATTACTAAATTAAAAAGCACTAAAATTACCACATGGAAGTTGAATAAAGATTTGACAAATGTGTGATGTTAATGTTATTTAAACTATTTCAGGCCATAGAAAATTCATTTCATAAAAGTAGCATGACTTGCCAGGCTTGGTGGCTCAGCCTGTAATCCTGTGCCTTGGGAGACTGAGGTGAATGGATTGCCTGAGCCCACGGGTTCAAGACCCACCTGGGCAATTTGGCGAGACCTCATCTCTACAATACAAATCAAAAAATTAGCTGGGAGTGGTAGTGCACGCCTGTAGCTCCAGTTACTTGGAAGGCTGAGGCGAAAGGATCGCCGGAGTCCAGCAGGTTGAGGCCGCGGTGGCCGAGAGCGGCCACTGCACTCCAGTCTGGGTGACGGAGTGAGACTTCAACTCAAAAAAAAAGGTAGCATGACTTTTAATATAAAAAAGACATTATAAAAATTATAGACTAATCTCACTTTAAAATATAAGTGCCAAAATTATAAATATAATATTTGTATTTTATTAAGAAAATTATACACCGTGACCAAGTAAATGCTAGAAAAGCCTATCAATATAATCCATTGCTTCAACAAACTAATAATGTAGGTACTTAAAGATATTTGAAAAATGCAGCCATAATTCTTAGTAAAAACTTTATGTAAAAAACAAAAAAAGAAAAAGACGTATCAATTTATCAATATCAAATAACAAAAACCAAAAACAATGCCAAAATATTAAATCTTAAATAGCAAAATATTAAAACTATTGAAATTAAAATCAGTAGCTGGAAAGATTTGCCTAAAATACCATCATACTTTAATATTGTCAGAGAAAAACAGTCCCATTAAAAAGTGGGCAAAAGACATGAATAGACACTTCTCAAAAGAAAATATATGGGCAGCCAACAGACACATGAAAATCAAATGCTCAGCCTCATTAGTTATCAGAGAAATGCAAATCAAAACCACATTGAGATACCATCTAACTCCAGTGAGACTGGCTATCATTAATAAAACCAACAACAACAGATGATGTCAAGGATGTGGAGCAAAAGAATGCTTCTGTACTGCAGATGGAAAGGCAAACTAATGTAACCTCTTTGGAAAACAGTGTGGCAATTTCTAAAAAAAACTAGACATTGACCTTCCATATGACCCGACAATCCCTCTACTGAGACTATACCTGGAGGAACTCAAATTATTCTACAAAAAGATACCTGCACACATATGTTTATTGCAGCACTATTCACAATAGTAAAAAGATGGAAACAAACATGTTGACCATCAAAGCTGATCTGGATTTTAAAAATGTGGTACATATACACAATGGAATATTATGCAGCCATAAAGAAAGACAAACATATGAACTTCGCAACAACTTGGATGGATTTAGAGTCTATTATACTCAGTGATCTACCTCAGAAACAAAGAACAGCATACCACATGTTCTCACTCATAAGAGGACCCTAAACATTTACCATAATATGATAAGAAAGGGATTTGTAGCAGTGGGATACTGCTGGGGGCAGGGGAATACAATATCAGTAAGAGTACCTGACCGCATACCAGGCAAAGTGGGGACAAAGGGAGGTCCAAACTTTACCTATACAATAACCACTTATAAACCTAATCCTGAATTGTATCCCACATCTTTAAAAAAAAAAATTATCTTAGGGATTTTTAGTAAATTCACTAAGGCAAGAAAGTGAATTAACTTGTATAACATTGGGAAGAAATAAACCATATTTGGTTGCTCAGGATTGATTGCATACTGGAAACACAAAGAAGTTATGTTAAAATAAAAGGCTGCTAGAATTAATTTAAAAACTTAGTAAGTTGATATGCATATGTTAAACATATCAAAATTAATTGCTTTCTTCCACTATTATAAAAACCTAAAAATGGAAATGAAAGAAAAAGAGAGAAAACCATATTCACAATAGTGATAGATGCTATAAGATCCTTAGGAATAAATTTAGTAATACATGTACAATACCTAAAAGACAAATTTATAAAATCTTACAAAAGTACATAAAACAAAGTCTGGACCAATTTAACAGCAGTCATATTCTTAGAGGACAAGGTTATTATCATAAAAATGGCAATTCTTCCCAAATTAATGTCATACAAATTTAAAGTAATGTCAAGTAAAATTGAAGTGTTAATTGAATGAAATGACACTAAAGTTTATATATAAAACAAGTGTCCAAGAACACTCAGGAAAATGATGAAAAATAAGAATAGCAAGAGGGTCTTTGCATTGCTGAATATTGGAACATAATATGAAGCCAATGAAATGAAATCACCATGGTATTAGTGTATAAACAGACAAAGAGAAGAGTGGAAATGAATAGTGAATCCAGAAATTCATCACAGTATATGTGAGACTCTAAAGTGACATAGTTGATAATTTGTATCAGTGAAGAAATATTGGACTGTTTAATAAATGACATTGACACAAATGTTATCCATCTGAAAATTTACGCACTCCATATTATCCCATAAAAAATAAATTCTAGAAGAGCTAAAAAAGTAAATGCAAGAAAATCTAGGCTGCAACATAAAATCTAGAAGTGGGATATTAGAAAGGTATTGGAGTCCCTGGTGTGATTCCATCCTGTATGGCTGTTCTATGGAGCAGTGGTCATTATCCTCCGTCCACATTCTCTCCTATCTAAGTGCACGCCACCATCCCATGGAAAGTTCGATGGACATGGACATGAGCCCCCTGAGGGCCCAGAACTATTTTTTCAGTTGTGAACTAAAGGCCGACAAAGATTATCACTTTAAGGTGGATAATGATGAACATAAACACCAGTTATCTTTAAGAACGGTCAGTTTAGGGGCTGGGGCAAAGGATGAATTGCATATTGTTGAAGCAGACGAAATGAATTATGACGGCAGCCTAATAAAATTAACACTGGCAACTTTGAAAATGTCTGTGCAGCCAACGGTTTCCCTGGGGGGCTTTGAAATGACACCACCTGTGGTCTTATGGTTGAAATGTGGTTCAGGGCCTGTGCATATTAGTGGGCAGCACTTAGTAGCTGTGGAAGATGCAGAGTCGGAAGACAAACAGGCTGAGGATGTAAAACTCTTAAGTATATCTGGAAAGAAATCTGCTCCTGGAGGTGGCAGTAAGATTCCTCAGAAAAAAAGTAAAGCTTGCTGCTGCTAAAGATGATGATGATGATGATGATGATGATTTTGATGATGAGGAAACTGAACAAAAAGCTCCAGTGAAGAAATCTGTACGAGATACTCCCACCAAAAGTGCACAAAAATCAAACCAGAATGGAAACAACTCAAAACCATCAACACCAAGTTCAAAAGGAAAAGAATCCATAAAGAAAAAAACAGGAAAAACTCCTAAAACACCAAAAGGACCTACCTCTGTAGAAGACATTAAGGCAAAAATGCAAGTATAGAAAAAGGTGGTTCTCTTCCCAAGGTGGAAGTCAAGTTCATCAATTATGTGAAGAATTGCTTCCGGATGACTGACCAGGAGGCTATTCAAGATCTCTGGCCGTGGAGGAAATCTCTTTAAGAAAACAATTTCAACAATTTGTTAAAGTTTTCAATCTTATTTCTATAACAGTTAATATCTGGCTGTCCTTTTTTAGAATGCGAAGCGAGAACTCTTCCTACCATGTTTGACAAGTGTTGTCCAGGTTCCATTGCCAAGAATGTGTTGTCCAAAATGCCTGTTTAGTTTTTAAAGATGAAACTCCACCCTTTGCTTGGCTTGAAGTATGTATGGAATGTTACCATAGGGCATAATAGTAGTCGTGGTCAGACATGGAAATGGTGGGGAGACAAAAATATTCATGTGAAGTAAACGCAGTATTTTAATGAAGTAAAAAAAAAGGAAAGGTATTGGAAAGACTGAAAACTCAGAATCTAAGAAAAAGCATCATAACTAGTCATAATTTTACATATGCATATATAATAAAAAAGCTCAAAATTTATCAAAAATAGACATAATAGGTTTGAAAAAATATATTTGTATCTCATATGATAGTGAGTTAATATCCATAATATGAAATAAAATATGATGTTAAAAGTTAAATAAAAATATATCAATGAGCATACCTGCACAAGGAATATTTGTATACCTAACCCTGAATTGTACCACACAATTTCAAAATAAAAATTAAAAGGGAGGGCCGGGCTTGGTGGCTCAGCCTGTAATCCCAGCGCTTTGGGATGCCAAGGTGAGTGGATTGCCTGAGCCCGCGCTTTGGAGACCTGCCTGGGCAACTTGACAAGACCTCATCTCTATAATAAATAAAAAATTAGCCAGGCATGGTAGTGCACGCCTGTAGTTCCAGCTACTTGGAAGGCTGAGGTGGAAGGATAGCCAGAGCCAGGTCGAGGCTGCGGTGGCTGGGAGCATTCCACTGCACTCCTGGCTGGGCGACAGAGTGAGACTCCAGCTCAAAAAATAAAAATAAAAGAGAGAAAAAAACAAAGTTGATTCTTCCAAAAATAAATAAATAAACTTAAGTAAAAAATAAAGACAAACCAATAATAAAATGTTTAAAAGTATAAATAATTTACAGACTACCATATTCAAGTGACCAGAAGGACAAAAAAATATTAAAATGCATTAATGGTGAGAAAATTCTAATTTAAAATAACAATAAATATTCCTTTAAACCTACTAAACTAGTAATAACTTTTAAAATCTTGAAAGTTAAAAAAATAAAAATAAAAATCAGCAGTGATATAGATAGAAGAATACTCACACTCAAGCTCCCTGTCTGCTTGTTCTAGTAGGTATGTCTTAAACGAATTTCTCTAAAGAAATATGTTGACGAATCACACAATAGACAGCATGTCACTAAAGTTTTAAGGATACTAAGATCATTATAAAGAATTATAAAATAATACAGTTTTTTTGAAGGGAGCAATGGGGACAATATGGCAGCATATAATAAAAATATATTACTACTTTACCTGGAAGTTTTTCCCTGGCAAACTCTCACAGAATAAAATATTTGATATATAAGAACATATATTCCAGAATGTTTATTACAGTCTTCTTCATGGCAGAAAAAAAAATTTAGAAACAAAGAAAATGTCTAGGAGTGGAAGAATTGTTAAATTAGGGATAGCACACAACCCATGAGATATAAAGCAACTGCTAAATATGTTAAATTGAAGCTAAGCAAGGTTATTTAAGGAGTCATTAAGTGATACAGAAAGGAGGATAATGTAATCCAGTCTTTGTACAACAATGATCACCTGTTGATTGTGATCATCAGAGTTCAGAATGAAGATTGTAAGAGTGCCTACCTGGTTGTCAACAATTACTGAAGGAAGGTAAAGTGTGATGAGTAGAGGGAAATGAGGAGGAGCCAAGTTTAAAAAAAAAGAAAAAGAAACCATCATAAAGAAAAGGATATACAAGGCAATCACATTTCTGCATTCACAAAAATTATATATTATACATACATGTATATATGCATAATAAAATAGAAATTAAATTTAAAAGTTATAAAAACAGTGACAAAATCTCATTTGATATGCTATCTCCATTTGGATGTCTAATAGCCATCTACTTGAAACAAAACGTGTCAAAAATTGAATTTTTTATTTTCCATGCTAGTATGCCCTTCTTGAAGTTGCCACCATCTCAGGAATTGGCACCACCTTTTTCAGTGCCTATAGCCAAAACTCCAGGAATAATTTTTGCTTTCACTCTTTCCTTCACACCCTACATCCAGCAAGCTTGTGAATTGTTGTGCCAAAACTTACCTGATATCATTCCATTTGTCTTCCTTTTTCATACTACAACTGCCCTAATCTTCCTGTGCAATTCCAGTTCTCAATGTTTTTCAGCTTCTAGATTTCTTCCTTTCTAAGCCACTCTCCAAACAGGATTTTGAATAACCTTTTAAAACTGCCCAGATCATATTTTTCATTTGCTTTACCGTTAAATATTAATATGTTCACACTGTACAGAGTTTTTTCTTGTTTGTTTTGGATAGTTTTATTAAAGTTTTATTAAATTTAATTAATAAATATATTATTTAAATATAGTTTTATTAAAGTATGTATGTAAACATTTTTACATACACACATTAAAGCTCACAGTTTTTTAATATACAGATCAGTAAATTTTTCGAGTTATCAGATCTGTGTAACTACCATTGGGATCCAATATAGGTCATTACAACATCCCACTTTCAAGATGCCATACCACTGTCTTCTGGGTTCCATAATTTTCATTGAAAAGTCAGCAGCTTTGTAATAGTGTTTGCTAGAAGGCAATGCTTATTTTCTCTGCCTTGTATTAAAAGTTATTTTTGTTCAAGTTTTTCAATAGTTTTCTATAATGTACCTAGTGTAGTTGTCTTATTTTTTTCCTACTAAAAGTTTTTAGGGCTTCATGATTCTGTGACTTGTTGTTATCTAAAAAATTTGGGAAAATTATTGGCTAGTCTCTTTTCAAATACTGTTTCTTCTCATATTCTTTTCCTAACCTTCTACAACTCTAGTTACTTATATATTATATCTTTTTGCCAGCCTCTGTGGCAGCCATAGAGGTGTGCTTCTTGAATCTCCTTTCACATTTTTAAATGAGTGTATTTAGTTGATAGCCTCTAGCTTAATGTCTCCAGAATCCACCTTGACTTTCAATTCACCATCATACTCTTCCCTGTTAGTCCTCTTCTGATGACTGGTGATTTCTACCTAATGCAGGATTCCTTTATAGGGCTGTTTGTATTTGAGTGCTCCATTTTGGGCAGGCCAAGACTTCGATGGGTCTGCAGGTCTTCAGATCTTCCTGTGAAAATTCTTACAAGACCCACCCCACTCTCTTTTATGAGATTCACATATGCATAATAGCCCTATTCTTTCTCCTCCCCCATTTGCATTTCATGGTAATTATCTTTAAAAACTTCTTACATTACCAATTGTGTTTCAGTGCTAGCTTCCTGAAGTACCTAATTGAAACAATGTCTATCCTTTGTGTTAATAATTAGCAAATTTCCTGAGGAGAAATAGTGTGGAAAATGTAGTGCTCACCTTAACTTTGTTTTTTTTTAAAGATTAATCAAGTGAAGCAGTGGAAGTAGAAAAGAAACAAAGAAATCTGTAACCAGTTGTGATCAATTTGTTGTAAATACCACTGCACTCGGACTAGCCTAGGATCCACCTCAATTTTATTTAACATCTTTGAGAATGTTGACTCTTTGTCTTGTCTACCTTTATTGTTTCCTGATGCCTGCCTACAGATTATTTCATGTGTATACATTGTATAGTTGTTCTTAGTGGGAAGATAATCTAAAACCAGCTATTCTACCACATCTAGAGGTGAAAACTCTCCCACTAGGCTTTGAGACTTCTTCTTGGTAATTTTAAGTTGACATTTAGGTAGTTTATCTTAGGAAGTCTACTGTTAAATTGATATTGAAACTTTTTAAAAAGATATTCCTGTAGTCCATAGCAGTTGAAAAAATGTTAGGTAGATGCTAGACCTTCCCAAAAGGAAGGCTTCAATCAACACAGCTATATATATATTTATTTATTTTAGAGCTCAAATTCCTCATCCATTAAATTGTTTTCTCTAAATCCCAGGTATCTTTTTCTCCACTGAACTTTCACCCATTAACTCATTTTATTCAGCACTATGGCCTGAATGTCTTTGTCTCCCCAAAATTAATAAGTTGAAACCTAATCATAAATTTGCTGCTGTTAGAAGGTGGAGCCTTTGGGAGGTGATTAGGTCATGAAGGTGGAGCCCCATGAATGGAATTGGTGCCTGTATACAGAGATTCCAGAGAGTTTCCTCACTCCTTATGTCATGTGTGGCCACAGAAAAAAGATGTTGTCTATGAGCCAGAAAACATTTTCAAATTGCCTTGATCTTGGACTTCTCAGGTTCCAGAGCTAAGAAAAATAAATTTCTGCTGCATATATGCCACCCAGTTTATAGTATTTTATTATAGCTGCAGGAACAGACTAGAGCACTCAGGAGATACTTACTTAGTATCTACCCTGACTCAGAACTCTCCAGTGGAAAAGATAAAAGACTCATGGGTAGGTCCTTGTCTTGAGGAACTCACAGTCTAATGAAGGAACCATAAAAATTAAAAATAGATGTCATGACACACAAAATGCTGGAATAAAGATAAGGGTCACCAATACATTTCCTTCTGCTGCTGTGGAATGGAAGTGGGGCATCTGGGAAACTGAGGACCACTTAAGTGCAATGCTCATTACATGGGTCAGTACTGTTAACTACAAACATTCCAAATATAAACTGGGAGATCACAAGAGGTGGGTATCTTCTGTACTATTCAACCCATAAGATACATGTCTGTATGTGAGCCTGAGATTTCCCAGCACATGTGTGACTCTGGGTAGTGGGCTTCCTCATGTTGCAGGCTTGCCTCCTGGTGCATTGTGCCCTGGGATGCGCTCCAGCAACTCTGTCATCTTCAGCAGGATGTTGGACTTTAACAAGGTAACACTGGCAGCATCTGAAACTTGATCTTTAGAAAACATATTCTTTTGCTCACAATTCCCCTTTAAAGGAGAGGCACAGATAGTTAAACCAGAGAGACCAGAATTATTTTCTTTTATACTGGAATTCATTGTTCTTCAGATAAAAAGAAATGGTCCATTGTATAGTAACAAAGCTGTTTGCCATATTATGATCGCAAGCAGAGTCTAGTCAGATTGCCTGGGTCAGATTCCAGATTCTACCACTTCCTAGCCATGTGACTTTGGGCAAATCACCTTGCTCCCATATCTCAGTTTTCTCACCTACAAAATTGAGTTATTAATAGTACTTATCTTAGAGAGTTGTCATGAAGATTCAATTAAGTTATTAAATTAAGTTGTTATAACACAGCAGTTAGAACAGGGCCTGGCACATATAAGCACAGAATAGATGATTGATCCTGTTAGAACTATTATTAATATTACTAAGAAAGAGCATTTATGTGCTTAAAGACTGCTGATATGCTTGTGATAATAACCACTTCTAATTAATAATCACTGATAAAAACTCTCCAGTGATAGAATTATCTTAGAAGCATATGGTCTTTTCTATTAAGAAAAGTTTGATTTGAGCAATAGGACATTATACAATGCCCGAAATGCCTTGAAAGACACCTGTAAATGTCATTTTGCTGAACCATGTCCTCATCCACTCACTCCACTGGCTGTGAGTTCTGCTTCAGTGATCTAGGGAGCACGTACTAAGAACACAGCATCAGGTAGATAGCCACAGAAAACCTAGCAGTACAATGATATCGTGAAAGATTTTTGGAAAGGTCATCCTTTAAGTTCACTGGAAAACTACTAAAAGAACAGTCAGAAGTCTCTTAGAAGACAGAAGGCTCAAAAGATGCTTTAGACAAAAGGGGCTCAACTCTTATCCTGAGACCCAGCAGGGTGGAAGTTTCATCCTCAGTCCCCAAGAAAATAATGAACGTTGGAGTATCAGAATATCACTCCTTAGAGGAACTCTTATAAGGAATTCCCACATATGAAACAGGTAACAGCAGAGCCCTCAGATTGAAGCAGGGTAGAATACTTAGAATTCTTCCCTGTAGCCTACCTGTAGCCCCCTAACTTCAAGGCTTTCCTGCAAAACCCCTTGGACATTCCGGGATACATTCTGAAAACCATGGAGATAACTATTTAAAAGCCTTTCATCAACTATAAAATACCACTCAACATAAGATCTTCTGAGTTATAAATCATAGCAGTTATCTTACCAGTGATACTGTTATCTAATTTATACAATTAATACCATAGACATATTTTTAAATGGCATAATTTTGACTATGTTAATTATCAAATGAATAGTCACTGGAGGTAGTAAATCATCCAGCATGACAGCTTCATCCAGCCCATGAGTTTCATGTCTGAAAAAAATTGCTTGGTGTATGCCTATGGTGCCCAATCTTCCGCCTCAGTCTCTCAGCTGCAGCCAACATCTTCACTGTTTTAACTCAGTGAATGAATGAGTATGCATTCTGTCAGTATTGCTTTCTTCCGGGAAATAAGACAGGAGCCTGTCTAGCAGATATTCTAAGCAAATAGAAAGCTTCCCAGAAATAACACTTTAGGACCAGGGATTTCTCTGCTCAGATTTATGGATTAGATATCTGGGTAGAGACAGAGTAGATAATTTTGAAGTCTGTCTATCATGAATAGAAAAAAAATCACGATTCCAGAACTGATGTTACTGATTTTTTCAAAAGCAATTCAAATCATATGTCATAAGACATGCTCACTAATAATGAGTGCCCAGAATATACAACCTTTGCTACTACAGCTGGCCTTGAGGTTGCTACATACACCCATTGTATCCCCTCACCCTTGGCTGGTCTATGTGGCTTATCTATTGGAAGAAAACCAGATTCTCTTCTCTGATTACTAAGCTCTTTTTAGGTGGTACCTGCTGCACTTACCCATTTACCATCAAAGCTGGGCAGAGTTCCAAGAGATGTTCCAGTGAATCTTCTGCATGCCAAAAGTGTTCTCTATCAGGTTGATGATTTCTGAAATGGACCATCGACAGCCATGGTTTTGTGTCTACTGCTTTCTTTGATAAAATGTAGGTTCTTTTATCAAAAGAGATTTATACCATGTTCTTTATTAATGGGTCAAACCTTATGTGAGCCTGCAGGTAGGGAAGATGATCTCATATTCTTGGCATTCCTGTCAAGAAGAATCACTATCCCTTTCCACTGGAAGGGGGTCAGTGCAACCAACTCAACACTGAATGACCGGTAAATCTCCAGAGAGGGTTCTGGATTGGGATTGCAGCATTGGTTTCTGTTGCTGACATGTTGAACATTTGGTTTCTGGCATGTTGACCATGATAGAAGTTATGTTAGCCTTGGAGAAAGATGTTCATGTCTGTGACCCATGGATGACTCCCACCCCTGACATCAGGACTACCATGTACATGTGCCATTGGGCCAGCATTGTGGTGACCAACAAGAGAGGTGGCTGACATTACCAGGTCAAAGTTTTATGTTTTTTTAGGTTTTAGTGCCTCTGCTCTGATGGGTGATATTTGTTGGATGTTAATATTCTGTGAAAAGACATCTGTACTTTGATTCCATTCCCATATGTCCAGCTATAAGCCAAGATTTTCTTTTCTTTAATATACCAATCTTTTTCCTTCTAAGCTCATGACTAACCAGTCAGATTGTTTGCCATTGCCCAAGTGTCTTTCTATCTTCTCAAAAATTTGTTCTCACCATAAGCCACTTCTTGTTCTACATCAAGTATATGGTTGGGTGGGCCACCTGAATCCTCACCCTTTGGAACAACTTCCTTGCCATGATCATTCAGTATCACTCAGAAATAAGGCTGCAGTGCAGTGACCACCCATTTTTGGGTGACACCCTAATACCATGCCAACTCTTCCACCAGCCAAGTGCTTAGACCTTTTCTTTCTTATTTGGTTGTATATGATCCTCCACGTGGCTGTAGGTATGAGATGAGAGAGTGATGCTGTTATAACAATGGTGAATATCACAGGGTCTGGGCTGCCTGCTCGTGCAGCCCTGTGGTTCTCTTTGTGCATGATCCAGATCATATATTACTAGGTTCATGCAAATCTTTGATGTTGTGGTTCTGGAAGGACCCAACTTGTGATAGGTAGTTGTGGCTGCAGGGTCACTTTGTGTCCAATAGCCAGGTGCTCTGCTTCTGTCAGAACCCAGTAGAACACCACGACTTGTTTTTACCACAGGCATATCATTCTCTACCGCAGATGGCATGGCTTTCTTGAAACACCAGAGGATTGTGTGAAATTCTTCCATTGTACCTTTTCCCAGCAATGACACCCCTAATGCCATAGGACCTGCAAGGCTCCATGGCCCAAAGTGGCAGGTCTGCCTGTGCCACAGCCTGAACATGCTAAACAACCCTTTCCTGCTCTGGTCTCTGCAGAAGACTGGTAGCTGGAGCAGTACTCATTGGTACAATCTATGCTGCCTACAGAACCCAATGAGGCCCACTGGGCAGTAATGGGTAGTATACTTGCTTCTTTGTAGCATGATAGAATTTTTTTAACTTTAGACAGGGATGTTCAACATGCCCTTGACTACTGAAACCCCCAAACATTTTACACTGTGGTAAGAATGTAAATCTTTACACAGTTTATCTTCCACGCTCTGGAACTTGTGTCCTCACCAGACCTCCAAGGTGCCACCTATTTCCTACTCATTAGATCTGCTAAATACCAGATCCTCAAACCCATAGGTCAATGGTATGATCTTCAAGCTTTCCAGACAAATCTGAACTCTTCCTGATACATGATGACAGAAGGCAGGGCAGAACTTACATGGTGCTGGGCGAAGTTGCAACTGTCTAATGCTCACAAGTTCATGTGCATTTCAACAATTTCCCAATTGATGGTTGCATGCACTGTATCTGAGGCTGTGTCCATCTGCCTTAGCAAAGATCCTGCCTCTGACCCAGCAACTGCAAGGGAGCCACAACTCAGTAAGGTCTGTGGCCATCTGTTGTCAGTTTACAGCATCTATCTGGGTTTTGCAGAAAGCAAACTGGAGAATTAAATGGAGACAAGATGGGGCCACCATCCTTGCCACATTTACATCTTTAAGCAGCACCGATTCTTACCATCTTCACTGGGAAACAATATTGCTTTTATTTACTGCATGGCTGGGATGGGCAGTCAATGAAGATTTCAGAGTCTACTGCTTGGTGTTCCCATAGGAGAGCAAAACCCTGCCAAGACTGCCTGATCCACCTGTACAGCAAGGTTGGGAATGTGGCCACAAGGCAGGCCTGTGTACCCCAGCAACCCACTGTGAGCTAGTCCTTAGCCACGGCATCATTATGACCTCACCCCCAGCCATCTGCCCTGACACAGGCCATGATGACACTTCAAGTCTCTGGACACAAGACGTCTCCTCTGGCCTGTGCCTAGCAATCCTTGATGTCCTCAGTATTCCTTTTTCTTCAGTATACAGTAGCCTGAGTAAATGGCGGTAGAGCCCTCTTTTTTAGTCAGTGGGTCTGACTCTGGGTCTGAGAACTAGCTCAGGTCCAGAAACCAGGAAAGAAATCATAATGCTTTGATTGGAGTACCTTCTCCCATCCACCCTGGATTTCTTTTGATGGTACAAATTGTGTAGTACCTTGTCCCCATTTATTTTCTATTTAAATATTTTACTTTTTTTTAGATTTTTATATATTTAAGGGGGACATGTGCATATTTCTTACGTTCATATATTGTGTAGTGGTGAAGTCTGGACGCTTAGTGTACCCAATCCCCGAATAGTAAGCAGCCATTTTTCATCCCTCACCACCCTCCCAATTTTTGTAATCTCAGATGTCTATTATTCCACTCTTTATATCCATGTGTATCCGTTATTCAACTCCCACTTATAAGTAAGAACATGCAGTATTTTACTTTCTGCTTTTAAATTACTTAACTTAGGATAAACATAATATTTATTTTTAAATTAAAATGGTTTCCTAAAAGTATGCTCTGCAGTTCAGGTCCTGGGCTGCCCTGTGAACTGGCCACTCATGACAAGAATTGCATCCACCGAACTTCTGATTTCTAAGTGCCCATGGTCTCGGTTGTTGCAAGATTCCATCGTTTCTATTGCAATCAACAAGTCTAGTTCTGTGATAGACTTTCCTTCCATTGACAAACTTCTCAGAAATCCTGATGCCTCTCCAAAAGTACATTCCTTACAGTAATTTGTGTTTGTTCAGGGACTTTGTTCCTGTCACCATATGCTGTTAAGTTTATTGGCATAAACCTTTCCATAATATTCCCTCTTTATCCTTTTAATTCCCTGGGATCTGAAGTGATAATCTTTCTTTTGTTCCTGATATGGGGAATTTATGTTTTGCTCTCTTTATTATCGATCAGTGTAGCGAGGGGTTTGCCAATGTCATTTATCTTTGCTAAACTCTGCCTTATCCAACTTCACGTCCTGTACTTTCCTTTGATCTGGAACCCTTGGGATCCATGTCCATGAATCCTTTTCCAGCCTCTGCTGGCACCACTGACTGAGCTCTCAGCTAAGTCAGTGGGTCGACCATTTTCCCCCTTAAAAGGCCCAGCTGCTCAATGGCTGGGATATGTTGAGTCTTGGCCCTACTTTCTGATCTGGAGGCAGGAAGACTCAGGAGGGATGATAGTTTCTAGGGGTTGTTTTACAACTGAAGAGAGATAAGATCCTCTCCCAAGAGGCATTAGAGCATTCACACTTCACTTTAAACTGGTGATTATTCACCTCTAGCTTTTTGTTGTCCATCTCTAGTACCTCTGTAACTCCCAACAAAAGTCATTCAATTTCATGTTCCTTGTAATTACTACCACTCCAGAACCACTCAAATGCCTGAGATATTGCATCCAAGATTCTCTTCTATAAGATGTCATCCCAGGTCACCTCAGTGAAAGTGTTGACAGTGTTACCCTTGCATGTCAGTGCATCAACATTTTACTCACTCTGATGGTGCATTCTTATTCCAACTGGCCAGCAGGGGAGCCCACTGCAAAATTCCTTTTTAGAGTCTGTGTCTTATGACCACCTTCACATAAACTGTTCAATCAGCCTCCCAGGAAACAGACTCTGAGATGGAGATGTGTGTGTGGAGTGCTCTCAGTAATGGCACATTTAAGAAAGAAAAAGAAGCAGAATTGGGCCAAAAGAGGAACCAAACAGTGGTGCTCCAGCCGGTCTTGGGTCTTGGTGCTTCATATCTGGGATGAGATGCAGAGTTCTCCAATTCCAGATGTGTGGGGGGAGGTTGAGCCCTTGCATTAGCCAGTCGGTGAATGTGGGGTGCCTACAGGTAGAGGTCACAGTCTTGGTGAGGCAGCTCCTTCAGCTGGAAACAGTTTCTGAAGAAGGAGCGCTTTAGAACCCCTCAGGCTGGAGCTGAGTGTCTTGCGTGGAGGGGGTCTGGGTGGGACCACAGCAGCCACTCCACCCTGCCTCAGTGATCTCCTTCAAAGGCTAGAGTTCAAATACAGAGACTGCTGTTTATTCACATATTTTCCATATTTATTTCATGCTTTTTGGAATGAAACTGTCTCAAGGAAAAGCTAGACCCGTCACTTACTACTTGGGTGATCTTTTAAAATTGCCCTTTCAATTAAATGTAGATAACAATAGAATCTATTATAAATGATAATGATAGAATCTATAGTAAATCACAGCATTTTTCCAAGGATGAATGAGATGACGCACACAAAGCCTTTCGCACAGTGCCTGGCGCCTGGTAAGAGCAGTTTCATCTAAATTTCTCTCAGATGTATTTCAAAATGATGTATGATTACTGTACCCTCCTGTACCCTTTGTATAAGTGCAGTTATACGCTAGAGTCTAGTCACCCAGAAATCCAATGGGCCTCTTTTATCCCCAGATCTCATATCATCACAGGAGTTTTTCCTCTGAAATGGCTGCATCTGGACCTCTCTATGGGACTATAGTTTGAAAAGCAATTTGGGAAAAAAGATGGGCAGGGAAGGACAAGCAGAGCTGGATCCAGCTTGGAGTGGTCGCCTAGGGTCCTCCACATCGCCTTGTCGGTTTCCAGGACAGGTCCTCTGACCTCAGCTGCCTAGCATGTCTATTTCCAGCAGTGCCTGGGTAGCTAGAGAGAAAAAGCTCCCACAAAAGATCGAGAGACAGTGTAGGGTGAGGACATCTCACAATGGAGAATCCA
Organism: Carlito syrichta; assembly: GCF_000164805.1. Classification (NCBI taxonomy): domain Eukaryota; kingdom Metazoa; phylum Chordata; class Mammalia; order Primates; family Tarsiidae; genus Carlito; species Carlito syrichta. Next base: position 20,722 of record NW_007257464.1, read on the forward strand.
GAAATTGTTTTTTTCCCCCTTTAGTATAATGGCTCTAAGAGCACTCTGTTTAGACAATTCAAAATAAGTCATTTTACATATCTGTGAGAGGCTGTTTGCAACTGCTAACTTTGCCTTTTGGGGAAAGTTGAATGCCTTCCCTCTTGCCTCTGTATGAATAGTCAACTGTAGCTTCATCAGAATATATTCTACAGAACCAATTTATTTTCACTGGTTTTACCACCAATATATTAGCAAGAAGACCCCACTAGGAATTTCCTGATGGATGTGGTAAATCACTGTTTGGAGTGTTAAGTAATTAGGTCACTTAGTAAATATACTGTCATGTGGTATGAGCTGTATTCAGAAACCACCGGGGAAGGCAAATAAACATGGCTAATTGTGCCCACCTTCAACGCAAGGGAAACGGAAATGGAAAAAAAACTTTGTATCTGAAGCAAAAGCAAAGTTTCTCTCTATCAGTTATCCTTGAAGTAAGATGTACCCGGATCTAACAACCCTTATTCGCAGCAGGCTGACGACTCTACTTGTCAAAATTGGTTAGATGTTCAAATTAACTTGAAGTTAATCCACCCCCCTAAGGCCTATAAGAATCAGATCACAACAAGTCTACATAATAAATTCCTTGTATGCCAGGAAATAGGAATTAAATTGTTTTAAAGCAATAATGTTTAGGTAAGTAAAGGGGGGGGAAAGAAGGCTTCCTACTGAGAGATATTTTCTGAGCAAAATTAAATATTATAAAACCATATTATTAAATTCTGTCAAAAAGGTATTAACCTTGTTACTTTGGCATGGAAGCCTTGGTTCTCCATAATTATGAATCACTGTAAACTTGACCTTTTCTGTTATCTTGCAGCCATCATGGAGTGTAAGTTTGGAAAGAGTAAAAGAGTAAACAAATCAGAACAAGTAGAATGTGGCTGCATTGTGAGTTTGACCATCCTCAAATCTAAGCTGTATTATGGACTTAGGTTTCTGCTTAAAGAAATTTTGGAAACCACAGTAAAGGCAAGTATATGTCCTCAAGCACATGTGTACTCACACACACACACACACACACACACACACACACACACACACACTCATTCCACATTTTCTTTTCTTTTTGTTTCTTTTCATCTGAAACCTGATCAAAATATGTGACAAGAGAATAGCCCTTTTGTTCTTTTTTTTTATTAAATCAATATTTTTTATTATGGTTTTGTGGGGTACAGTTAAGGGTTAGGTGTACAATTATGTTTCATTCAGGCACCCTGTTGATAAGAGGTGTTTTCCCATCCCCAGACAGATATTTGCTACTGTTAATCCCATCCCCCTCCCCCCCATAGTTTCCCAGTACCATCAGTCATTTTCTTATAGTATTACATTGGATGTTCAAGGTCCATTATATGAGTGAGAACAAGTGATACTTGGATCTTTGTTCTGTGAGAGGTCACTCAGTATTATAGACTCAAGTTCCATCCAGGTTGCTGCGAAATTCATGATTTTGTTCTTTTTTATGGCTGCGTAGTATTCCATCGTGTATATGTACCACATTTTTTAATCCAGTCCTCTTTTGATGGGCAGCATGGTTGTTTCCAGGGAGAATAACCCTTTTATGGGTATGTGTGTCACCTGTTTTATATGTGAAAGCTCATATTTCTTGATGCTGAAGGAAGTCCATGTTCTACTAGGATTTCCTTTGCAGAAATCTCCCTGCAAGGTCAAAAGTCTTTAGAGATAATGATTTCTTAAAATCTAATAAAAATGAGTAGTAAGCTGAAAATAAACTAATGTTTTTCACTCACTATGCACCAGTTGCAGTACGAAGAACTGTTAACTTCATAAAAAGCCTATAAGGTCATACTATTGCTATATACATTCTGTAGAGGAGGAAACTCAGGCCTGCGAGTGGGTCTAAGGTTTCAGTCTAGCCCCAGAGACCACACTCACCACCATGACGCTGAGTGACCTTGGCCAGTGCCTGAGACTATGGCCTGCATCCAGCAAAAGCTCAGAGACCAGGGAAGCTTTCTTCTCACTTCTTTCAAATCAAGACTCCTCATTTAAAGGCCTTCTCCTTATCTCTCTTCATTTCCTCTCTCTTGCTCCTGACCCTTTCCCTGTTGGCCATCTTCTTTCTCAGTTTCTCTTTCTTTCTCCTCCAAATGGTTCCAAAGGCAACAGGTCACTACAAATGAAAAATGAAATCCACCTATTTTTCCTGATCATGACCCAAAATGGAAGCATAGAACCATTTCTCCCACTGAGGGAAGGGGGCATAATTTACAAGAAATCAAGCAAACATTGAGAACATCATGCTCTTAAATAAAATGTTGTCATAAATAGGATTTACTCTCTGTTTAAAATGGATTGGTGAATTCGTTTACTATGTTGCTATGACAAACTGCCACAAAGTGGCTTCAGACAACACAAACTTATTATTTCACAGTTCTGGAGGTCAGAAGTCTAACACAGGCCAGCAGGACTGGTTTCTTCTGCAGGGTCCAGTGGGAAAGGTGAGACCTTTCTCAAGGTTGCCTGTGTTCTTTAGCTAGTAGTCTCTTCACAGTTCCTCTCTGGACTCTGCTCCCAGTTGTGTGCTGGTGATTACTGATCAATTCTCCATGTCTTACAATTATCAACAACATTGTTAATTACTAATACAACTTAAGTCAGCTGACAATTATACCACCTCAACATCAGCAAGTATATACCTGCTCTTTAGAGGGTGCTACCCTTGAAAGGAAGCAAGATGTTACACTTCCGTCCCCTTTGGACTTAGGATATAGCTTAGGATACAGGACACATTTATATAGAAAAAATAATAACACAAGTTACAAATGCTAAGTGCCTTCTCATGGTTGTATGCATTAAGTTACATATTGTATCCTGTAGAAACTTGAATTTGCAGTGGTCACAAGGAATTACTTGTTTCACTCATGAAAATCCTAGAAGGTTTAATTTCCACTCTCCAAGTAGGAAGACAGTAGACAGTTGTATGGTACGTCATACCATGTATCATGACATCTGTCCAGATCTTCTTGTAAAAGAATTGTGTGACAAGGAAAACCCTTAAACTCTGGGTGCTTTTGTTTCTCTCTCTGCAAAAGAAACATGTCAATAAGAGCTGCTCTCTCTTCATCCCTAAGATGTTCTAGATTAAGCAAAACTAAAAAATACTAGCAACCATTATTGCCTAAGCGACATGAGATTGCGCTGTGTTCCTCCAGCAGTCCTGCAGTGGCAGCCCTGTGTCCTGCTGCATGGAGACATGTGGGAGGGTCTCCACCTCATCCCTGGGCTGAGACACAGGGTCTTTCTGTCCTGGAGATTGTTTTCAGCCCTTGAAACAGAGCCTGCAGCATGGTCACGATTCAAGTTGACTGAAAGCAGGAATGAATGAAATAGTGCTGCAGGACACCGGGGGAGTCCATCAGATACATACTGTGCAAAAACTTAGAACAAGAGGCAGTCTTTTTCTAAAGCACAAATTATTGCTCTCTAATCTGCTTTTAGTTTACGTTTTCTTCCTTGGCATGCCCGTGATTTATTAGCTCTCAGCCTCTCCTGCATGTGCCCATCAGGGTTCTCTACGCTTAATTGAATCCACATATGTCTCATTTTATTATTTCTGTCAGTGACTCAAGCTGGACTTACCATAAGGTGACTCATTAAACACAGGTGCCAATTCAATCTCCCAGGATCCCAAGGAGTCAGATAGAGGTGCTCACGGGTCCTCAGTTCACCTGCGACACACTGGAATCGGAATTGCCCACGTCAGGTCAAGTCTTATGGTTTTTCAAGGAAGTATGTATTCTTGTTCTTAAAGGGACCAGAGTTTAGATTTTTTTTTTCAATATAGATTTGAGGTCTGGGCTCTAACGACCATAAGATCTTTACTTGAGAAAATAGTTATACTATCAGTGATAAATAATTTACATAAGACATCGCAGGAGAAATAAGGATGCTTATCTGCAGCCAGTCACAAGAAGAAGATGGTATAAAGAGGAACTATGAACAAAAGAAGAGGGATTTATTTTAAATTAAGAAAATATGAGTTGAGAGAACTAAAAAAAAAGTTAAGACAGAGAAGCTAAAGAGAAGGAAGGAAGGAAGGGAGGGAGGGAGGAAGAAAGGAAGGAAAAAGAAGCAAGGAAGGGAGAGAGGAAGGAAGAAAGGGAAAAGGAAGAAAGGAAGGAAAGAAAGAGGAGGGAGGGAGGGAGAAAGGGAAAGGTAGGGAAGGAGGAAAGAAGGGAGGAAGGAAGGGAGGGAGGGAGGGAAGAAGCAGACCTAATGGGGAACAAAACATGGTCAAAGTGGATATTCTACACTTGACCCCACTGTGCTACCACCTAGATCTCCCCCAGGAATGAAGCAAACTCTAGGTCCCCAGCCTTCGGAGTTGTTGCTCAAGGAAGTCCTCGTGGTCACTTCTTTAGAACTTTTCCCAGGTGAAGAAAACATGCCTTACTCAAGCCCACACTTGCTTCCAGGAGCAGACTGCTACATCCTAGACTGATCTGCCTGGGGTCTTTGTATGACCTGTCCCTTACTTGGCCTCAGGACAACTCAGAGGAGCCTCCCAGTTCCACTTATCCTGGGTGCGGGTGAAGCTACTCCCCTTCTTCCTTTACCTCATCCTGTTCTCCTCGGTTTCCTCTTGTGGATGTTGGCCCAGCCACCCTTCTCCATCCCAGAGCTAGTTCAGAGCAGTCTAACCTGAGGCATCTCCCCGTTGCGTCCCTTTTAGACACCTGTATGTTAGAGTTGTATTTCTCAAAGGATTATTTCTAAACTCATCCAAGTTCTTACAAAAATGAACAGTTATGGACCACCCAGAGCTTTTGGATCAGATTCTTCAAAGTCCTAAGCATCTCTATTTTTAACAACTTCTTTTGATAATTTTGATAATTTTGCAAACTAAATTCAAGAACCACTGTTTTAAAAGGTACAGAGTGAAAAAGACTGGAGGGAGAAATTTCATGGGGTCTTAATTCCTCACTATGTCAACTGCAAAAGATACCAGGTACTTTATCAAATGTTGGATGCTAATTACAGCTGTTGAGCGCTCATCCCATTTCATAAATGAGGTTCCTAGGTCTTCACCCTGCCTGCCTCATTGGTTATGGACAAATTAGACACAATTCATTTCCAAGGTTTGTCTATATGTGTTTGTTACTTTCTCTCTTTACTCTAGTGAGCCATCTGGGGCTGATTGAGTGGGGCTTGTCCTTCCTGCTACCTCCTGGGAGAAGGCAGGGATCGGTTGTCATTTGAGAATATGCCTTCATCTGTTTTGGTAGCATGCAGACAGCATACTGAGTCCTATAATGAATGTCAAGTGACTTATAAAACTGAGTGATGTCATATAGCCAATACATGGTCCTGGGCCACAGCAATGTGATTCCACCAAGTTCTCTACATGCTTGCTATAGCCCTGGCAGCCCTGGCTGCATGGGACTTGTCCCTAACCCTTTTCTTTTCTGCAGCTCATCTACACAGATCCCTAGTTGCTGCCTTAAACTATTCTTTAGGGACCAAGGGTTGCTGTTCCTTTATTGTCCTTTATTGGGCAAAAGCGGATGCCAGAGATCTGTGAATGAACCCTTGGATTTCAGTTTTTTTCTGATGCCACTTACTAGGACTGGCTTGCAGGTGGGTGAGCCACTCTCAATTCTGTGACTTTTGTCCTTTGTACTTGAGTGTTGACAGCAGGTTCCACCACCATGCCTGGAAGCAACACTTTCCAGGCCACTGTAATGTCAAAATAGCAGAATCAATCCTCAGGGCCATCTTCTGGCCTGGGTGAAACACCAAGCTGTGTCTTAGATTGTTCAAGCTCCCCCCACCCATACCTCATTTTGATTCTACTTCAGGACTTGCAATGGGCTCAGTGGCCTCATGTGTTAATTTTTCCGTAAAGAATGCATAAAAATATTTCCTTAATGACAAGACAGAGTAGTCACTCTCCCCCAACATGGCTTATTTGAGAAGACAAGGCAGTGGGGCGTGGGGCTGGTTGAGTCATGAGGTAGTGCCTATTTTGCGTCCTGCAGTTTGCCTGGCTAGTTGAGGGGAATGGGATCTTGGGTCTCTCTCTTCATCATGGAGTAGCTCTGTACTGAGGTTGGCAACTGGCCCCACAGTGACATTTATTTGCTCAGGCATATTTTGATTTGTTGGTGAGCTGTGGAGTTATAAATAGAAAATGGTGGTTTTTCCTCTAGCCAACCCAAAATTGTTAAAAGGAGAATTTCCTCAAACTTTCCAAAGAGTCAAAAACAAGACAGCAAATCTCTGGGGACCAAGAACAACTTTAGAGAGCTTTTGTCTTGTGGGAAGCTAATCCAGAATGTAATATAGAAGAGGAAATAAAGGACAAATGATCCCAATGTGGCTTATTAACTAGAAAAATAATGTGGGCAAATGAATAAAATCTAGATATTTTAGATCAAAATCAAGTGTCTACTTGAAATATTCAGATAGTTTAGAGAGAAGGATAAGAACTATTTGGCTTTAATTAACTGAATCTAACTAGAGGATGTTAAGCCTCAAGAATTTCCAAAGAATATATAGGAACACTACATCTATTTGTCCTTGGGTGCTACCTGATTCTAAAACAAACAGTGTACTAAATCCCTTCCTATTGAGTTGTCTCTAGAAAATGTTTGTTATGCATTTGAGGCCAAAGAGCAAAAATAAACATGGGCATATTAATTCACAGTGGGAATGTAGGGCTTCTGACATGCAAAAGATGAAAGGCTGCACTTTTTTCCCCCTCACCTTTTATCCTGGAGTTAACACCTTCAGGAAGCTGGCTTAAAGAGATGCTGATATTTAAGAAATAAACTAGAGGCCTGTTATTACACAACTTGTTTTTACATGGATGTTGCATAGATCAAATCATGCCCTTCAAAACATCACGACACCGCACTGTTAGAGTCAGAAATAACAGATTTAGTATAACCTGAACTCTACAGTATATCTTGACACCATCAGTAGCACAGGCAGTGGTATGCTGGTAAGCAGTACTCTTGGGGTAGGAGGAGACCCCGATTTGTAGCATGTGTTGCTTCCTATGGTGTAAATATTCCTGAATATTTAACCACAGGGTCTCACAACCCACTTTGAGGCAGCTCCACACATCACTGGATGCTGTGGAAATGCTGAAGTGACCTTGTCACTTGGATAGTCAACAAACATTTGTTAATAATTTATTACATACATCTACTCAACGGGCTCGGCCTCATCTTTATCCTCTGGCAAGACCAAAGGGGGTTTCTGGAATTCCCCAGTGAGCAGTACCTTGTCCCTGACTGCACTTTGGGCTCCCGATTGTGGAGCCCAAAGTGAGCACTCACCAAATGCCAGGGACCTTTCCAGGCTTCTGACATGTCCTGAACAAATCAGATCCTTGCTTTTCTCAAGCTTAGAGCCTAGCCACTTCAGGTATAGATTCCAATAAGAATTTTTAGGATCTTATAAAAAGGAAAGAAAAAGCATCAAACTCTCATGTGAATAAAAATTGTTGGGTTAGTCACAATGGGGATGAATCTATGGAATGTCTACTCTACTCCAGGACAGAGATGACCAGAAGCCTCTCCCTCACCTGGTTAATACCAAAACAAAATCCACTGGCTTGCAAGTTACCACAATGAGCAAATTTTCATAGGTAGCTTCTAACTGTCTGAAATGTCACTTAAAAGAGGCAAAGGGCAACAATAAGGAAAACAACATATGTGTCCTCTGCAGATGTCTGAACAACATCTGCCAGCCCCAGCCCTCCAGGAAGGCAGGCGTGGCCACTCTGGGCAGCTCCCTCAGGGGGCAGCAGGCCCCAGCCCAGCCCTCTTCCACCCACCCATCATCACTCTCCCGTGAGTGAGACCTTGTTGTGAGTTAGTCACGGGCAACTTAGCTCCAAATAGTGAATCAGATCAAGCCTGAGAGGAGAGACTTCTAGGGGATGAATGCCCAGGATCTGGCTTTTGATGGGAAGTATCACTTTGGCAGGGCCCACAGAAAACGAAGAAATGACAAATTCCAAAAATGAAAATATAGAAGAGTCAGCTATCATGTTATATTGAGAAGAAGGAATTCTTATTTTCCCCCATGGGCACAGTGCTTTGTAAATGAAAGAAGGTTGATGTTTCTGATGGTGTTTTATGAACCCTGGGGGCAGTCTGCCTGCCTCCATAGGTTCTCCAGCAGCCAGAACAGCCCTGACCACATATAGTAGATGCTGTGTGACACAAGATTAGTTCCCCTCTTCCCAGCCTTCTCTCCTATGGAACGTTCTGCCATCTTCTGAGTTCCTCTCTCTCATCAGATTTCTGTGGTCTGTGGAACCAAGGATCTGCCAAAATCAAAGTGGTGCCTGGCTGGCATGTCTATCCAGCCTGACCACATGGATTTGTCTTCAGAGAAGTGTCAGAGGGCTCTGGAGACACAGATTTGCCTCGCTGTATTCTGCTCCCCGTCTCCCCCTACCCTCTTACACCCCCCTCCCCTGCTGGCTGAACAGAATTTACTTAATTAATGCTTTTCATGGGAGTGTCTCGCTGTTCCCATATATTTACTGAACTATTTGCCACTGCAAAGGAAAATGATTGTTTTTATTTATTTGGACTTATGAATATATTCCATTGTCTGTCTTAGTATTAAAAATTCCAGCACTTTGCCTGTCTTATGACAGGAGAGTTGAAAATCTATGTATATTCATAATTTTATCAAATAATTGTTTACTAGGATTATTTTGGTCTGAAATCATTTCTTTGTTTTCCCCTGTGAAGCATACAGTGCTCAAACTCTTGCTCACTTCTCAGGAAGGGAAAAGCATAACACTAGTTATGCTTCAGAGATCAAAGGAAAATATTGATGTAGGTCTGCACACGATTCTCTAAAATGCTTCTTAATTTGTGTCCCTGTTGATCCCTAGGATGTAAAACTCTACTTAGTGTCCAGGACCAGCATGGTTGGCTGTGGGAAGTTACCCTTCTGATGTTTGACGTCTGGAGGTCAGGCAGGTAAAATGCTTCTTTGAGTTCTTGAACATTCTGGGTCTGGAAACACAGGCAGGAAAGTATCCCAGAAAGAGAGAATTTGGGGGAACCAAAAGCAACCCTGGGTGGCATCTCCATTCTTGCTAGAGCACTATCATGTCATCTCATGATGGAAAGGAAAAAGGGGAAAAAATCATGCTGCAAAACCTATCAAGGCAGTGCTTTATAGGTGAGACGTAGAACTGAGACAAGGAGAAAAGTTTTCAACCCATGGTAGAATGGCTGCTCTAGTGCATGGTTTTTGGTTTGTTTTACCTTATGTTTGCTGAGGTTAGATGAGTGCTGGAAAGAAGTGAGACACTTCTTCCAGATTCAGTCGCAGTCAAGGCCCATTGGGTGGCCTTGTCCATGGGCACATATGGTGGTTTTCTGGAAGCCTGAAGGGTACATTGCTTTCTCTCTTGAAAAAGAGAGAACCCAAGTAAGGCCTGTCTGCTCAGGTGAGATTTGTTATCAAAGGAGGTTGGACCGGTCCATTCTGTGCTGCTGTAAAGAAATACCTGAGGGTGGGTAATTTATAAAGAAAAGAGGCCTATTTGGCTCATGGTTCTGCAGTCCGTTCAAGAAGCATGGTGCCCATATTTGCTTCTGCTGGGGACTTCAGGAAGCTTTTACTCCTGGCAAAAGGTGAGGGAGAGCAGACATATCACATAGTGAGAGGAGAAGCAAGAGAGAGAGAGAGAAAGAAGAAAGTCAGGCTCTTTTAAACAACCAGCTCTCCTGTAAACTAATAAATCAGTAACTCACTCATCACCATAGAGAGGGCATCAAGTTATTCAAACCAAAAACCATGCACTAGGGCAGGCATTCTACCATGGGTTGAAAACTCTTCTCCTTGTCTCAGTTCTACCTCTCCCCTAGGAAGCACACTGCCTTGATAGGTTTTGCAGCATGATTTTTTTCCCTTTTTCTTTTCCATCAAGAGATGACATGATAGTGCTCTAGCAAGGATCTACTCCTATGATCCAAGCACACCCCCATCTCCAACATTAAAGATCACATTTCAACATGAGATTGGGAAAAGACAACATTCAAACTATATCAGTGGGGTTTCGGGAATCATCCTTGTCTCCTCTGTGGAATCGTTATACCTTACTTAAAGACCTGATTGATTCAAAGTTTCTTTTCTTTTCTCTTCTTTTATTTAAAGATGTGGGGTATGATTCAGAGTTCAGTATACAAATGGTCATTTTACAGGTAAAGTTTGGGCCTCACTTTGGTCTCCACTTCACCTGGTTTAAGACCATGTACCCTTGTTGATGAAGTGTGGCCCCCCTCTCTCTCCTGGCAGTTTCCCACTACTGCTGATCCCATTCTTATAGTATTATAATAATTGCTCATGGTCCGCTTAAGAGTGAGAACATGTGGTACTCAGTTCTTTGTTTCTGTGTTAGATCACTGAGTATGATAGACTCTAAGTCCGTCCAAGTTGTTGCAAAGCTCATGATTTTGTCCTTCTTTATGGCTGCATAATATTCCATAGTGTATATTTACTACCTTTTAAAATCCAGTCTGCTTTCATTAGGTAGCATGGTTGGTTTCATGTTTTTGCTATTCTGAATAGTGCTACAATAAATATGCATGTACAGGAATCTTTTTTGTAGAATGATTTGAGTTCCTCCGTGTATATTCCCAGAAGGGAGATTGCCGGGTGATATGGAAGGTCAATTTTTAGAGCTTTTAGGAATTGCCATACTCTTTTCCACAGAGGGTGTACTAATTTACACTCCACCAACAGTGTAGAAATGTTCCCTTTTCCCTGCATCCTCTTCAGCATCTGTTGTTGTTTTTGAGTTATTGATGATGGCCATCCCGACTGGAGTTAGGTGGTATCTCAGTGTGGTTTTAATTTGCATTTCATCAATTATTAGTGAAGCTGAGCATTTTTTCATGTATCTGTTGGCTGCTTGTATGTCTTCTTTTGAGAAGTGTCTATTCATATTTTTGCCCACTTTTTAATAGAGCTGTTTGTTTTTTTCTTTTCGGCACATTTGAGTTCTTTGTAGATCCTCTAAATGGTTCAAAGACCTAAATGTAAGACCTCAAACTATAAGAATCTTAGAAAATTCAAGAGACACCCTTATGGAAATTGGAACTGGCAACCAATTCCTGATCAAAACCTCAAATGTCCTTGCCATAATTCTACAAAGCAAAAGAAACCATCAAGAGAGTGGGAAGACAGCCCACAGAATGGGAAAAAATATTTGCCAACTGTATATCTGATTCAAAGGTTCTTGACCCCCTCCCTTCTTACCTGGGGTCACATAACTTAATTAATTTCAACCCTTAACGCATTCTATAAGCTTTACTCACTCAAACCCACATCTATCGTGATATAATAATTGTCAGTGGTTTTTTTAAAAAGTGAACCAAGAGATATTTTTTCAAATAGTCCATCAATAGAAACATCCCTATCTGTAGAAACAACAGAAATATAGGGAACTTAATAAGTTGGCAGACTCATGTCAGGGCTATCAAAAACTATATCAGGGCAGGACAGAATGACCACCTACAAGCCTGGCCCTGATATTCTTCCACCAGCTGAGAATCGCCTGGCCCTGATATTCTTCCACCAGCTGAGAATCATGGTACTAGCCATCACTGTGTCGTCTCAGCTTCCTGAGCCCTCCCATCACCTGAATGCTGTGCTACAAACCATCACTGTGTCATCTCAGGTGCCTCCGAGCCCTTCCATCACCTGAGCACTATGTTGCTAACCATCACTATGTCTTTTCAGGTACCTGAGCCCTTCTATCACCTGAGCACCAAGCTACTAACCATCACTGTCATTTCGGGTACCTGAGCCCTTTCATCATCTGAGCACCATGCTACTAACTATTCTTATGCCTCCAGATCCCACCCTGCCTTAAATGTGACATGAAACAAAGAATACTACATTTTCCTACTGGCAGATCATAGAAGTAGACCCTGGTACATGCATAACTAAAAGGTAAGACCTCTGAGTAAATGCTGAATAAGCTCTTGTTTCCCTAATGTGACTTGACCTCAGAAGTCCTTTTCACCAATGCAGCCCAAGTTTTTGCAAATAGCTCCCAGTCCACGTGGAATTCAATCCTGAGTGGGTTTCCTAGTAGAATGAGTCATGTATGTTAACTGCCTGGTCTGTCAGTTCAGATTACTTTCTTCCATCACCATGAATCTTCTGCACTTCTATGCAGGGTCTATCACCCTCATGTCTTCTGGTGCTGTCCCCTAACAGCCTCTCCCTTTGTTTCCCAGCCCTTTATACTCTGGACAACCCTTGATTTCATCTTTTCCAACTCCCTCAACTCAAACAGACCCAGAGCATGTTTAAAACTGCTTCAAAGTTTCAGAGAACTATACAAAAATCAAACTAACAAAAAGTAACATAAATCCTAGAAGAAATAAAGAAGACAGTTGAAAGATATTTTCTAAGGCTCTAATAAAGGAACCAAATTACTTAAGAGAGTCAACGCATGCAGAGAATCAGTTTGGATCAGTGTTCTAGCTCAAAGGACAATTTAGTTGTACTTAAATAGATGTCCAAGGGCCATTCATTATGGCTGTTTCTTTCCAACATGTGGAATCTGAAAAGTACAAAGAAACTTCTGGTTCAGTCATCTGTGGTACTAAACCCACACTTTACAAGCAAAGAGTTGAGTCAGACCATTCCAAGTAATCAGTTTAAATAATTTGGTTCCAAATTTATTTTTCTTCTGCAACAAAAGAGTCTTTTTTGCTTAAACGGTCAATTTTAACACACCTTGTCTAGAATCTTAATTTTTTATCTCTGCGTTTATCTTCTAAATGCAAGGCAATTTCCCTCATTAATGCAAATGCTGAGAATACAGAGACAGTCATCGTCAGAGCCATAGATGCCTGTGGTTTCCGTCATGACTGGCAAGACAGTCTTCAGGAGAAGAGTTGTTTGGGAAGTCCACTGCACTGTTTAAAGAGGGATGATACTTTCCCCACTCACCTCTTCAGACTTCCACCTCACTCACTGACCCTACGTTGTCTAATCACAGTATACAAGTAATCCAGAGTTCTTTTTCTTCTTCTTCTTCTTACTATTATTATTATTATTATTTGGAGTTGGAGTCTCACTCTGTTGCCCACGCTAGAGTGCAGTGGCGCACTCACAGTCACAGCAGCCTCGACTTACTGGACTCAGGTGATCCTTCTGCTTCAGCTTTCCAAGTAGCCAGAACTACAGGCACGCGCCACCACGCCCAGCTAATTTTTTGATTTATTGCAGAGATGAGGTCTCTCTAAGATGTCCAGACTGGTCACGAACCCCTGGACTCAGGTAATCCTCTTGCCTGTGCCTTCCAAAGTGCTGGGATTACAGGCTTGAGCTGACACACCTGATCTAGGGTTCACATTATAGCAACAACATAACAGACAGAATTGTGAAGGCCCAGACAGATTCAAATAAAGGCAAAATAGTGGCTGCCTGTATGATCTAACGTCACCCCTGTTTCTAAATTCTTCTCCTACCAGGTCAATAGGATTTGAAATTTTGCTAGCTAAGGACAGGGTTTGTTTTGTTTTGTTTCCACCTTAATTAGAGAGGGCTTAAAGAAAAAACACTCCATGTGAGAGTGGACATATGAATAACCATTTTACTCTCCATGTAGTAAAAAGTTGTCATCAAATTATTCCTTACGTGAAGATTATCATGAAAAGGGAAAGGGAAAAAGTCACTAGAAAAGTAGACTATCACCCTAATGGAAGACGTCCTCAGTTTTCTGGTTTTATTCCAGGCCAGTTGGCTGGGCTTTCTGGAGTGTGGGTTGAACAAACTTGACATTTGTTATGTTTCTCTAGAAGATTGCACAGAGAGGCAAAAGCCACATTGCCCTCTGTGTGCACCTCCTCAGGACGAGGATCACCTAGGTCCCTCCCTTGGCCTTTGCTTCCCTTCTGTTGTTCCCCATGACATCCTGATTGCAAAGATGGCTACACACAGAAGTGTTACATGTGGTTCTCCACCTAGGGGAGATGACATATCTGGATCCTCCCACTGACCTCCTCAGGCAAGAGTGTCATTCATTTATGACCAGAGGCACATGGAATCCTCCAGTCCAGTCATCACTGTACCTTCCTTCAGTAGCAAGACTTCATAATGAGCATGAAAATCTGGATTTGTATGAAAGAAGACAGTGGTGCAATGGCAGTCATCACTCCCTTGAACATCCTCTTATGGCGACTGATTTTCCTTCAACGAAGCCTCTGATCTTGCTTTGGTAACACAAGTCATGAGGGAGGAAGGGGTGAGGGCTGTCTCATGGCTAAATCTACTGCAAAACTCTCAGAATTTTGCTTCCTGTCCCTGCAATGATGAGCTCTAACTAGAACCCAAGAGTTTGATGTTGAAGAGAGAAATTATCTTCCATGGTGCATGATTCTTTTTCTCCACTGATTTGGGAACTGAGCCTGCCACTAGACCATGAAGGTGATTAAAGGTTAACAGGGGTGATTTTATTATTGATTTAAAAAAATAGAAAAACAAGATGTCTACCTCAAAATAGAAGAGAGGTGTACAGTGGAATATGGGACCCCAAGGAAGTATCTCCTTGTAGTATCATGTTCCACAGTAAAGAAAAAGGAAAGTGGCCGAGTGCAGTGGCTCAAGCCTATAATCCCAGCACTTTGGGAGGCCGAGGCAGGAGAATTGCTTGAGCCCAGGAGTTAGAGACCAGCCCAGGCAGCAAAATAAGATCTCATCTCTGATAAAAAAAAAATTTTTAAAGCAAAAAAACGCAGTGATGTGGTATGCACCTGTATTCCCAGCTACTTGGGAGGCTGAGGTGGGAGGATTGCTTGAGCTCAGGAGGTTGAGGTTACACTGAACTGGAATCATACCATTTTACTCCAGCCTGGGTGAAAGAGCAAGATCCTTTCTCAAAAAAAAAATTTAAAAAGATAATGGACAGCACCAGAGCCCTATATAGGAAGAACTGCCAAGACTCAGATACTACAAGAATAAATGCTTGGGTCAATCTGCTAAGCAAAGTATCCCAGTCCACAGAAAGAAATGTAGAAATTGAGCAGGGTGAGGATGGATGCAATAGATACCAGTTACACCCTGGTAAACAGCAGTTAGACATACTGATTTTGTTTTACTTCCTTTGCTATTTTATACAATTAAAAACAATTTCCCTTTTCTCCCTTCTATTTAAAAATATATTGTGTATTGTTGTTGGCAACATTTACTGTGTAATCCTTAGGTTGCCAACTACTGAGGCAGGATCCCGCTGGAATTACAGCAGAATGCCCATCAGTCAGAGATCCTTGGGTCAGAGAGCCAGGACTCCATGGCACCAAGTGTGGGTGAGATGGTTGTATATAACCTTAGGTTTTTCTCCAAGGGCTGAGAAAGTGAGTGCATTTGTAGTTGTGAGCAGCTGAGCTTCATTATGTGGCAGGGGGTGGGGGCAGGTGGGGGAGACAGCAGCACAAAGAGAAGAGTGCTGGTGGACCTTACCATGACCGTGGCTTTAGTTTTCTCAGCAACTCCTCCTGGCCTTATTCATGTAACAAATCCTGCTTCTTGGCCATAGGGTAGGCGTGCGCAACTCATTAGGTTGGTCATAGCAGCTTACATTCCTGGTCAAGTAGAATGTCCACTGGGAAAGCACCAGAGGAAACTAGACAGTGGCATTCTCTCCTGGGACTTGTCAGTTGAGTATAGCTAAATAGAAGAGAGTTAGTGCCAGCACATCTGATGGTGGAACCCAGAGAGAAGTCCTGTGAGTTCCCACTAAGAAATTCCCAGGGCTGCCCTAATCCCTTCCTTTCCTGATGATCAGTTACTCAGATTTTCTCTAGTTTTTAATATGCTAGTCAGAGTCTATATCTGTGACTTGCAAAACACACAGGATTCCACTCTCTGGACTGATAAGCAATTGCCTTAACATTCTTCAGAGAGAGATTGAATGGATCTTCCATCCTTGGATCAGGTTGACGAATACAGGCAGTTCATGGTGATCTTAATTCCTTGGCTGTACCAAGGAGGACCTGATAGGGATCCAGTGAAGCCCGTTTGTGGTGGGCCATACAAAAAGCCTCAATAGGACCATCAGCATCTTCCCAGAGTCCCGAAATATAAACCATTGACTTCCAGATTTCAAATTCGTTCTTTCAGGCATGGGCACTTCACCTTCTCTGTATCAGTGGCAAAGGAAATGAGCCCAGAATACAGGCAGAAAAGATGACGTGGGAGGCTCATGTAGACCTGGTGAAAGAGTAATTTGGCAGGGGGGGTTCTATTTTCATCTGAGGTTCAGCTGATGTAGGCCCATAGTGCACATTGGGTTTAGCAAAGGCGTTTATTTCCTGTAGAATTCACAATAGAGAAGTAGGGGCCAAGGGAAAACGGTCTACTTCACAGCCTTGGTGACAAGCTTCCATCTGATGGTGATGGATATTGATTTTTTTCCTCCTCTTCTTGGCCTGTAATGTCCTAAATCACTTCCTTTGTGCAATTGCCCAAACTGCTACCCTGGCTCCCACAGTGAGGGACCTGAAGGTTAAGGCTCCAAGGGGTGGGGTGTCTGCATTAGGAGCAGCTACGAGAATCCAGCCAAGACGAGCAGATGGCGCTGAGACAGAACCCCCGTCCTGGGCAGCTTTCTCCATAATGGAATCCACATTAAAAATGATATTATCTTCACTTTTAAAGGCCCTAATGGATGATATTTATGTCTGTGAAATATGTTCCTGACCGAACCATACATAGTATATGAAGAACACGCCATTGGGAGAACACTGCTTCAGAGCCAAGAAAACAGTTGTGGATAAATTTCTTTTCCAACCAGCCAATCAGTAAAATATGTTTTAATACATGACAAAAAGTATAGTTTGTTCGTTTTCCCCACAGAGTATGGCGAGTAGTTGAGCTTTAATGTGATTTGACAGCCTTGTGATACTTTCTGCCATCCTTGTTCTTAGCAAAGTGCTCTAAAAATGCATCCATAATTTATTTATGGGACCTGTCAGTTAACTCATGAATAACCAGAATGTTGCAGAGGACATTAAGACTTGATTCTTCCTCCTTTTTCAGGGAAACACTGCCGTCTGGATCACAGGAAAGTTAAGTGATGGCTTACTATGCCTTTTGTGCCAGAGAGAGAAACGGAAGAAGACACAAGTCAAATTATTCATAGAACAGCTCTGACTTCAAATATTAAATCAAACACACCAGTGAAATTTATTTAAAATCCCAGAATCTTCAGCTTCTTTTCATTAATGACCTATATTTACAAAAAAGGAAAATTTCCAATTGGAGACCAAACTAATAACATTTGACATCAGGACACCTCTAATACCCTAACTGTAAGCAAAAAAAAAAAAAAAAAAAAAAAAAAATCACACTCTCAGAAATCTGAATGTTTGACTCTAAAGTTGAATTCCTGGCACCATGCACCTGAATTAAGCATAACACATTAACTTCACTAGATGTAGTATTTTACACAATAAGATCAAGAAAACTTGACAAAACCACAGAATATTTTTATTTTTAAGTAACCAAAAAGGTCATATTTTGCTCTTATTTTTGTCTAGCTCTATCTATACTTACCAGAGAAAGAAGACAAGAAGCCATTCTTCAATGATTCTGGCCATAGTCAATAATAAAACCAGATCATCACAGGTAAATGAAGTTTCGTTACTGCCAATCTGCCCAGAGGTCCAGGACAGCTCCCCAGTTGCCCCTACATGATTATTGGTGGTAGACCAGGGATTTAGGCACTTGGGTGTGAGTTTGACACCTGCTTGGTATGTTCACAGTTAGGCATCTAAAGCTGCATGTGTGTCCAAACTTCAGACTTGTTGCTATAAATATCATATGCATAAGCACAACGGTGGTACTACATATGGGTATCCTTAAAACAATCCTTCATTGGTTAGAACATTTCCATCCCAGTTGCCAGTTAAGGTGATGGTAGTCATAGACACAGCACATAAAGGTAGTGAATCTCAAATTTACATCATATTTACCCTTTATTCACAAATGCCAAGCATTTTATTCATATTTTATCAGAAAAAACATTCAATATTCTAGGAAAAAACTCTCCTCACATGTGAGATGAGGGAAATGGCATTTAATTGAGCAACAGAAATAAAGACTTTTACTACTTTTACTATGTGTTTTTGAAATTTAAGCCGGGCTCAGTGGCTCAGCCTGTAATCCTACGCCTTTGGGAGGCTGAGGTGAGTGGATTGCCTGAGCCTGAGGGTTCGAGACCCGCCTGGGCAGCGAGAACTCACCTCTACAATAAATCAAAAAATCAGTTGGGTGTGGTAGCGCATGCCTGTAATTCCGGCTACTTGGAAGGCTGAGGCGGAAGGATCGCCGGAGCCCAGTAGGTCGAGGCTGCGGTGGCCGGGAGTGGCCACTGCCCTCCAGTCTGGGTGACAGAATGAGACTCCAACTCAAAAAAAAAAAAAAAGAAATTTAGTATGAATCTATACCAACCAAAACGTCTCTTTACATTCTAGCCCTACGTGTTTTAAAAATGGTGATTCAAAATCATTAATAAATTAGCTTCTGCTAATCATCCTGCAATGGTCAATTTCAGCCTTGGTCAAATTCGGCTTCTGCCATATTTTTCTGCCACATTATGAAATAACATATTTTAGGAAGCCCATACCACATCCTCGACCAGCAAAGACTTTCTGATGATGCTGATAACGATGGTAATAACAACCAGGGGCAGTGGGCTCTTACCTGAGCTCCTGCTTTTATCCTTACAACAACCCAGGCATGATACCATTAGGACCTTTATTTTACAAATGAGGAAACTGACACTTAGAGAAGTTACATAACTTGTCTTACTTGACCCCACAGTTTGTAAGTGACAGGGAAGGATATGAGCCCAGGCACTTTGCTTCTGAACCTACTCTCTTAATAATTGCTATGTTATGGTCTCTGGGTCCCATGTTAGTAGTGTCTGTAACTGATCATTAGGTGAGAAAATTCACACATGAATGGCAAGCAGATTTTCATGGGGGTAGGGTGCATGCTCATTATAAGGAAAAGAGATGCCACAGTGAACATAAGATTTTTGGCAAGTGCTATAATAAGACTGCACAGATGAGGCAACTGAGTTTCAAGTTTTGATGATCAATAGTTGTACATGCTGAAATGCTTCCATGACAGTTGCAAATCCTGAATATATTGAAAAGCCTGCAGTGATTTCTTGAGAGTGTGGTAACCTGCCTACTTCTTGATATTTACTCACATCATCAAAAAAATCTTCCCTAGCACCTAAGTTTCTATAGCAAGAGCTCTCCCCAGTCAGGCATCAGGGCATCCCCAGTTTTTCTTCTACTAGTGCTTAGGTAAATCTGTCTGTCTGACACTTTGAAGTCTATCACATCATTGGTCTTGCTCTCCCATGCATTCTGCTAGCCTGAATACTGCTCTTCTATCAACGTTTGCCTCAATAAATAATAAAATATATAAATCATGATGTAAACCTTATAACCTCTTGTTGGGTTGATTCTATCATTATCTGGACATGGAGGATGGCAAAGAATAATCTGCCAAGTTGATAAAAAAAAGACCTAGGAATTGTACCTTGGTCAACCTAAATGCATAGCCAATGGCGTACCCTTTGCTACACCGGCCCCATATAGAGCTTCCTCCTCCCATGAGGCATTCCAAGACCTTTCAGCTTCCATTTACTTCTCTCTCTGAGTTCATAACCAAGACTAATGTAGCAAATGCCCCTAGTCTCCTGTAGCATAGTATCTGTCACAGGAAGATGGTTGATTGTTAACCGTGCTTCTTGTTGCTTCTGCATAGGCTGGCTTGGAAGCTCCATGAGGTAGAGCCTCCGTGATTATTATCTTATGTCTTCCACAGAGCACCTAAGAGATACCTGCTGACTCAAAGGTGTAGGCAGAGATGTTGTACATGGACTCAAAACACTTGCCCAAGCACAGATTTCAGTTTATAAGTCAATTTTTTAGTCATGAAAAAATAATTTGCAGCTTCCAAGATTTACCCTGAAAGCCAATGTTTCAAGTTTCCAGTTTTCAACCCAACACGCTGAGGCTGGGTGTCCCCTGAAGTTTTGGTTTAGTGATGTCTGAGACCCTTGAAGAACTAGCAAAATGTTGGAGAGACAGGCTCTAGCAGTTGGCAGGGCCTAAGAGTGATGATGTTGGGTCTGGTATATGTTTCTGTGGGTAGGAGGGGAGTTTTTGGGTCTGGGTTTGGTGGGATGGGCTCCCATTCCTTCTCCCCATAGCAGAAGCTCATGATGAGAATAAGTTGGAAAACATGAACGAGGTTCTCATTCCAGTTGCCACTGCTGGGTCATGGAGGAGCAGGAGAAGGGTAAAAAGATTTTGAATCTGAAATGTCCTGTGAAATCTAGACACATGATATGCAGCTTCGACCTTCCAGCACTGACACTCTCCTTGTTTGAGAGCAACCATCATCATGGAATCTGTCAAAATCTGGAAGCGCTCAGAAACTATTTATTTTAGAAGTAAAAAGTGGTTTCTGATTAAAATTCAAGGGAAACTCACTTGTGAAAATGACTTATTTGGACTTTGGTGGGGTTGAGGGGGAGTGCATTGCTAGCAAAAGGACCAGGAAAACCTGAAATCTGCGCTTGACTGGAATTAATTCATCATGTGATCTTAGACAAGTCATTTAATCTTTCTGCTTCCATGTCATCTGCAAATGATTATAATAGATAGCTACTCTATCCATTTCATAGAGATGTGAGATGGCCCAATGATCTAACCGTTACATAAGTGCCTTAAAATACAAAGATCTTTGGAAATGCTAGGTGAAATTGGCATGGTCCTTACCATCGTTGGTGCTTTTCCATTCATTTCCTTGGTAATGTTGACCATAAGTCAAAAAGTTAGAGTCATTTTTGCTAATTCAGTCAGCATATCCGTTTAGATATTATATACATAAAGACTATGTAGTGGCTTCAGTTAAATTGCTCACCTATTTGGCCAATGCCTCCTTAAATTTAAGATTTAGGGAGGTCCCACTGGTGTGTGAAGCTGGCTTGAGAGAGTGAGTGCTAAATATGCAGGAATTTGGAGAGTCAGTTGTTAGCTGAAATTGGTCTTGGTGGGAGTATTTGCAACTTGGAAATCAACAAATGATACAAACAAAGGTCCTACCCTCCTGCCTCCAGCCATGCCCAGCTCCTGCAGTAGTGTTTGCAGGTCTCCTCTGTGTCTTGCCAGAGTTCTTCTGAGTGTCTACTGCTGTGGCAGGAGTGGACTGGCCTTTGTCAAAATGATCCTAAGAGCTGGGCATGGTGGAGAACACACTAGAATTCCAGACAGAAGACCTGAGCATAACACCAGTTCCACCACCAGTTGCATAACTACGAACAGGTTACAGGGTCCTCTCCTCCCCAGGCCCTTAGATGCAACATACAGCCCCGTTCACAACCCCTCACCCCAAACCCAACCTCAAGCCCAAGATGCTCTAAGCACCGAACATTTTTCTCATTCATTTGGTGGGCGAATCCTGTCCTGAACTGACACAAGACTATTTTTAATCTTTATTTATTCCACTTAATGTGAATATTCATGTTTCGTTGCAGAAGTATCCGTGTGCTTGAATCCTGATTCTCTGGGTTTGTTGCATAATATTCTGTACATGCACTTCATGACCTTTCTAAAATCTGAGCCATTCTGAATTCCAAAACACATCTGATCCAAAGGGTTTCAAAAAAAGGAAGGAAAAGCAGATCCCACTGGAGAATGCTTTCCCTCATATGGAGAACGCTTTCCCTCATATGGAGAACGGGTTTCCTTCATATGAGGCTCTGCTTGTCTGAGTCCCCTGAATGCATTCCCACCTGCAGATGTGCCCTGTGAAACGCAAGTCCTGATTCCCCTATGTTCAGCCTCTGAGCTCCTTCAGTTGTGAAGGTTCAGACAAAATGAGGAACCATCAAAGGATTAAAATGTTCACGAATGAACTTCACGCTTACAAACTTTCCTCTCTACTACTCTATTCACAAGGTCAGTCTCCCTTAACAAGTTAGTCAGTGAGGGTCTGATGTTGCAAACATCCAGGGATACAGGACGAATGCAACACAAGTAAGTTCCCAGGAGACGTTAAAAATGTGACACAAGATGATAGACTTCAAGTTAGTTAGTAAAAGAGATGTAGGAGAATGTTAGGGTCACACTCCCAGTGGGGCCTCCAGCATGTTAGGTCAGGCCTGCTGGGGGTGTGGGGTGTCTGGTGTGTTATCTGATGCCACAGAAAGTTGCAAAGAATTGCACAGAAGTTAGATTAGAAAATATAGTTTATTTAGAAAGTAAATTAGAGTGAGCGAGAAAGAGGAAGTTCACCTCTCCAAAGTAGGGAAGGAGGCCAAAGCCAGGAAACATGGCGCCAGCCATAGCTCAAAGAGCACATGGCCACACCATAGCTTAGCAAGGCAACGGCCACAATGGCCTGGCAATGACCTGGCAATGGCTGCTTTGTGGTTGAGTCCTTTTTACCATTTCCCTTGCATGGGGGAAGGTCATTAAGGTGATTGGGTGGTGGTCTGCTCAACATCATCACGAAGGGGTGGGTAAACGCAGGTACTGAAGTCAGGTGATGGACAACAGGCA
Organism: Carlito syrichta; assembly: GCF_000164805.1. Taxonomy (NCBI): domain Eukaryota; kingdom Metazoa; phylum Chordata; class Mammalia; order Primates; family Tarsiidae; genus Carlito; species Carlito syrichta. The sequence goes on from NW_007257464.1 coordinate 43,368, forward strand.
GATGGGTGGGTTAGTCACATGATTGCTGCCATGATAGTCTTGTGTCAGTTCAGGACAGAGAGACAAGGGGAACGGCTTTTCCTGACAGAGACTTGTCAGACATTTGCAATCCACAAACACCTTGACCAAAAGGTGGTCTGTTATCATTTCTATGGCTCTGTCCTTGTCTTGCATCAGATGGAGATTTGCCAAAGTGGTAGGGTAAGCTGCAGCTTGGCCTGCAGTAGACTGTCTGAACGTTTCTGAAAACCTGCCTATTGGAAATTTATCTATGTCTAATCTGTGCTAGAATCAAAGTATGTCAGGGGTAAAGTCTAAGCAAAAATGGCTATGCTGAAGCAAAAAGACTACTCTAAACTAAGTTTATTTTAATTTTCTATAGGTACCTCCTTTCAGAGAACTGTCCGCATACCAAGCAAATTGACGTGTGTCACAAATGAGGATATGGCAGAGTTTGAACTATGAACAACTGGAAAGAAGGAAATTTAAAAGTTGGTGGCATAACATGCACTCAGAAGAGAATTTTTTATGTAAATAGATTTTATAGTATAAAATACTACACAATGAACTTTCTTGACATTTACTAACAAAAATGCACTTTGAGAATAATAAAGCCCTTTAGACATCTGGATAATTATTTATAATAGCAAAGCCAACCATCTTGAATGAGCTAGACTGGCCATTTGGGTTGAGACACCTTCGGTTTCTGGGATTTTACATGCCTTTGAAGGAAATAAGACAGCTAAGTTAAATAAATATATTCAATGACTACTTTCTTAGAAGTAATCTTGATTGTACATTAGAGTGGTGTCAGGGCTGAATAAAATTAAAAGCAAAAAAAGAGGTCTTCAGTGTTAAATCATTTAAAGTAGATTCTATGTGAAGGACCTACTGAGGTTAAGAAAATGATTTTAATATGAACTTTTAAAATAATCTCTTGGGAACGTGATGCTACTTTTGATTTTTTTTTTTAATTGCTTGAGGCTAGGAGTTCGACACCAGTCTGGGAAACATAGTGATTCCATGTCTCTAGAAATATATTTTTTTAATTAGCTAGGTGTGATGACACCTATTCAGGTGACTGAGGTGGGAGGACCACCTGAGCACAAGGGTTCAAGGCTGCAGTGAGCTGTGATCATGCCACTGCACTCCAGCCTGAATAACATGGCAAGATGCTGTCTCTAAAAGAGGGAAAAAAAGACTGGGTATGGTGGCTCAGCCTATAATCTCAGCACTTTGGGAGGCCGAAGCAGGGAGATTGTTTGAGCCCAGGAGTTCAAGACCAGTCTGGGCAACATAGTGACAATTTGTCTCTGTGAAAAATTTAAAAATTAACTAGATGTGGTGGTATGCACCTGCAGTGGCTCAAGCTTAGCACCCTGCAGCCTCCAACTCTTGGTCTGATGTGATTCTCCCCCTTCAGCCTCCCAGTAGATGAGACTACAGGCACATGTCACTGTACCCGGCTAATTTTAAATTTTTTTAATTTATTTTATTTTTTATTAGAAACAAGATCTCACTGTGTTGCCCAGCTACCCGAGAGGCTGAGATGGAAGAATCGCCTGAACTCAGGAAGTCAAGGCTGTGGTGAGCCATAACCTCACCACTGCACTCTAGCCTGGGTGACAGAGTAAGACTCTGACTCAAAATAATAATAAATAAACAAATAGGAAAAAAAATCTCTTTTGGTGGTGTTATGAAATTCATATGTGAAGTAGAGGAACCACCGCCTGGCTCCTCCCTCTAGTCACAGTCTAGTCTGTTGATGTTTCTCCTAAGATGTGATAGCCAGAAGTGATAACTTTTTTTTGAGATGGAGTCTAGCTCCGTCGCCCAGGCTGGGGTACAGTGCCTCAACCATAGCTCACTGCAGTTTCTTTTTAAAAAACTTTTTAGTTTTTTTATTTTAAAGATGTGGGGTACAATTCAGGGTTAGGTATACAAATGTTCATTATGCACATACCCTTGCTGATAAGGTGTGCCCCCTCACCGGCCCCAGCAGATCCCCACTACTGTCAATCCTGCATTCCTTCCTTCCCACCCCCTGGCAGTTTCCCGCTACTGCCAATATTTTTTTATAGTATTATGATAATTGTTCGAAGTCCGCTTATGAGTGAGAACATGTGATACTTAGTTTTTGTTTCTGTGACAGATCGCTCAGTATTATAGACTTTAAGTCCACCTGGGTAGCTGTGAAGTTCATGATTTTGTCCTTCTTTATAGCTGTGTAATATAATATTCCATCGGGTACATGTACCACATTTTTTATCCAGTCCTTGTTCCATGGGCAGCATGGTTGGTTCCATGGTCTTGCTATTGTGAACAATGCTGCAATAAGCATACGTATGCAGATATCTTTTTCATAGAGTGATTTGAGTTCCTCTGGGTATATTCCCAGTAGGCGGATTGCGGGATCATATGGAAGGTTGATTTTTGGAATCGCCACACTGTTTTCCACAGAGGCTGTACTAGTTTACACTTCCACCAACAGTGTAGAAGTGTTTCCTTTTCGCCGCATCCTCTCCAGCATCTGTTGTTTTTTGAGTTATTGATACCAGAAGCAAAACCTAAGTTTCTCAACCAACTCATGTGCGACAAAGCCTCCACCAACAACCACTGGGGAGAGGAGAACCTGTTCAGTAAATGGTGCTGAGAAAACTGGCTGACCACATGCAGAAGATTAAAACAAGGCCCCTATCTATCACCATACACAAAAATCAACTCTAAGTGGATCAAAGACCTAAATGTAAAACCTCAAACTAAAAGATTCTTAGAAAATGTAGGAGACACTCTTATGGAAATTGCAACTGGCAACCAATTTCTGATCAAAACCCCAAGTTTCCATGATATAAGAGATAAGATAGACAACTGGGACCTCATCAAACTGACAGGTCTCTGCAAAGCCAAAGAAACCATTAAGAGAGCAGGGAGACAGCCCACAGACTAGGAAAGAATATTTGCCATCTGTATGTCTGACAAAAGCCTAACATCTAGGATCTACAAGGAAATCAAATGTGGCAAAAAGAAAAAAACAAACAGCCCTGTTACAGAGTGGGCAAAAAATATGAATAAACACTTCTCGAAAGAAGACATACGAGCAGCTAACAGATACATGAAAAATGCTCAGTCTCACTAGTCATTAAAGAAAGGCAAGTTAAAACTACAGTGATATACCACCTAACTCCAGTCAGGATGGCCATCACTGCAGTTTCTAACTGTTGGTCTCATGTGATACTCCTGCCTCAGCTTCCCTAGTAGCTGACCACAGGCATGTGTCACTGTGCCCAGCTAACTTTTTTTTAATCATTTTTTTTGTAATGATGCGGTCTCACTATATTGCCCAGGCTGGTCTTGAGTTCCTTGGGCTCAAGAGATTCTCCCACTTCAACCCTTCAAGCTGCTGAGATTACAGGCATTGTGCCCGGCCTAAAATTCTTCAGGTATGTTCCCAACTGCCTTGGTCACATAAAACAGCAATATTTTAAAAACTATTCCTGGGGAGCTTAAGTCTCATTGATAACTCTGAGACTAACAAAGCAAAATTCCTCAAAAATGATTTTTTGAAACTATTTTTCTATCTCTTTTTGAAACAAAGTTTATTTTTTGGACCCAACATATGGAATATTATGTGAACTCGTCTTCCATTTCTTCTTGTTACAGTTCAGTCATAGTCATAGACTACTGAGAAATTTTAATAGTTTCCCTTTGTTTTTAAGTAGGAATTTTTAAAATAGAGAAAAGTGTAATCAAGGAAATAAAAATGGTCCATAATATCCCACCTAGTAAGAACACCCTCATTACTGTGATGTGTTTTTCTAGACTTCTTTCTTTTTCTGTCATTCTTTTTCTCTCTCTCAAGCATAAGCACACAAAATATACAATAGATATACTATACAAGATATTTACTTGATAATATACTGTGAATATTTTCTCACACAAATATTCTCGTTTAAAAGAATATACACTATTTTGTTTTACAGGTCTATCACAATTTATTTAACCAAATTCTTATTGTTGGACATTTAGGTTGTTTCTAATCTTTACATAGTATTAATTAATCTAGAGTGAACACCTCAGTTCATAAATCACTGTGTGCATCTCTGATTATTTTCTTAGCATAAACTGCTTAAAGAGAAATTCTTGCATAAAGACCTGGCAATTTTTAAAGCCCTTGCAATCTTGTTGAAATTGTATTAAATATCCAACATGTTAATTTTGTATATTTACATATGTGATAAATATCCTCCAACTAAGTGTCCAAAAAAGCATAGCATTGTGGCAAATCAGTAGCATCTGATTTTATAATTGTATTGGGATTTTTTTTCTCTTTTATCCTCAAATTTTAGCAACTATATATATACTGAGCAAGTGCTCAACATATATATTAGACTATGCTTAAGGTTTTGCATACGTCACTTGACTGGGTCCTTTCAGCAACTCTGAGTGTTCAGAATTATTCTCCCCAATTTTTAGTTGAAACTCTGAAAGTCATAGAAGTACCTCAAGATCACATAGTTTGAGATTAACAGAAGCAGGCTGACTGAGGCTTATCATACTCGCAATGCTCAACTCGTTGCATATCCCGATGAAGACACACACTTAAGTCTCTAGGAGATGAACTCCATTTATGACAAGTCTATCCAGGACTTCTGAGTTACTGGATATAATTCAGGCTCCTTTGGGTGGTACCTTTATTGCCATATCAGCAGATCAACAGTTGTCCAGGCGGGGGTGGTGGTGGTGGTGCATGTTCTCTGACACATCCCAGGTAAGTCCCCACAGGAAGAAAGCCATCCCCAGTGCCCCCTCTCCATCTATATGAAGCAAAAGCAAGGAAATCCTTGGGCTCCATTCTTCCCATGGGCCACTGCATCTTCTTCCAGGAGAGTCCTCCCTCTGTCCCAATGAGACCCAGGACTTCTGACTCTCTGATTTCACCTTGGTCTTGTTAACTCGTACTTTCAATCTAATGCAGATTTGCCATCCTCTCTGTCACCTTGAGACTTGTATTTCAGTCTTCACTCTCTGCCCATCGTTTTCAAGAGAGAACAGAGACTTCTGGAAGTTCTTCCACCTTTTAAACACCAGGCCAACTTACACTGGTGAATTTCCAAACGCTTCACAGACCTCGGACGGTCCACTCGTCCACCAGAGAAGCTGGAGGTGGTGGTGGTGGTGGTGTTTTCAACAATTTCCTAAAATTATTTATTTCATAAACCACAGCTGATGGAGCAAACAATTTGTTGTTCCCATGTACTCACCTCTGGGCCCCTGAGGACTCTGCATTCAAACTGCCTGGCCTCTGCATGCTCCCTCCTCACCAAGTGAGTTAACGAATTGTGGCTGCAGTAATTAAGGTGGTTCCTGATTCAGGCTCCAGCAGAGAACAAGGAAAACTCAGAAAAAAGGGAAGACTTGTCTTCACGTATTTCTAGGATTTTTCCTGGTCTTCTTTGTGTAGTAAACTTGAGAGATAATAGACATACGGGAGAGGGAATTGAGGAAATACTAAGAAAAAAGTATGCTGATAGAGTTATCCCATACATGGCATACTGCTTCCTGAGGCTGTGAACACAGCTAATAGATGTTCAGAAGGTGAACAGCTCCCAGGGGTGCCATGAAGACAGTCTCGTACCAGTAGGATTTGGGACTCCATGACAACTTGATTTTTTTTTAAGAAAGACATGTTGTGAAAGGGATATAATGTCTCCAGAATAGGACAGGCTGCCCCAGTACATTGCTGCAAGCCAGTCTGAATTAAAGCTCAGTGCTTCGGTTCTCTTCAGAAGTGACTCCGCAGACCATCCGGGCTCTCATCTTCTTCCTGCAGGCATCTCCTTCCTTGCCTCTGCTGTTCCTCTGGCAGAACCCCTCCCTCCTCCTCTCAAATGCTGGCATGTGGAGCCACAGTGCACTCAGGTCTGTGGCAGGGGCATCATGGTCATGAGGCAAATGGATCTGGCTCCTTCCACCTTGCGCCTCAGGCCCTGGTGCCTTCATCACCAGCAGGGCCTTCACGGACTTCCCCATGACAGTAACAATATGAGGATCAGTGATGCCTCCCTGGGAACCAGACATCAAAGCTGTCGTATACTGGGGCTATTAACTGCAAAGAATGGGATAAAATTGAGACACTTTCATTTCTGTGATGCTTTCCATTAATCACGATTAACAACTAAAGACTGTCGAAACGACAAGTGATGTGTACCCCGAGAACTACTCCTAAGATCAGAGCTTTGACATTTCAATCTCAGCAATTTCAGTTGCTGGAGAAATGAGACCAGGGTAACCTAGAATTCATAAATGCACATGCACACATGGTATATATGATAACACACACTATGTGTATAACGACACACGCACACATGGCTGTGTGATGAGACACATGCATGGTGTGTACAGTACATGTTCACAGCACATAAAACACACATGTACCCATGGTGTACAAAAAACTGTGTTTATATAACGATTCTTTAAAGTTAGAATGGGCAGAAGATACTGCCATGGAGAATAGGACTAGGCCACCCACTGGAGGCTGTTCCATGTGCTGGAAATATATGTATTTTTATACTTTCTAGAGTCGCATAATGTCTTGAAGCTATTAGTTATTGGTACCCAGATGATTTTTAAAATGAAAGGCATTTTAGAGCTCAGAGAAGGTTACCATGCAAGGGAATTCTAGCACAAGCTGGAAGTTGCTGAGTTTGTAAAAGCATTACTTGACTCTTTAGAGTTTTTTATATTAACTAGATCTGTTCAGTGGGCACAAATCCCATGGTTTATGCATGCTCTAAACAACTTTGAAATGCTGGAACCCGCCCTGCTGAGATCGTCCTGGTAAAGGAAACACCTGGATTGATCATTTTTTCTGCTTTAATGTTGGTATTGACTTTGGCTTAAAAATGACAGGTTTAAGGACTGTCATTAGTCTAAATTACAAACAGAGTATATGTTGATATAATAAATGTTTTACCTTTAATTTTTGTTTTAGTGTCTTTTTATAAATGGGTATTAAACCTTGTTGAACCCATTTATTAAGGCTTTCCTCTGAAAGATGCTTTGGTTGCAAAAGAAAATCTCCTTCCTTTATCAGAGGCCACAGGGACGGCTCCCTTAGCTGGGGTGGGGCTTGGGGTCTGGACAGGGCAACCCCACTTGCTAGCCACACATCATGTACTGTCCTATCCTACTGATTTTGTTCCTATGACCTATTGCTCCACAAACATTACTTCCTCCTCCTGCCTGTAAAAATCTCCTTTTTGTTAAGCCTAGTATTTGGAGCAGAATTGTATCTTACCTCCTTCCCCTAAATTCCTATGTTATAGCTCTAACTCCCAACACCCCAGAATGTGACTACACTTGGACAGTCTTTATAGAGGTGATTCAGTTAAAATGGAATCATTAGGATGGGTCTTAATTCTATGTGACTGGTGTCCTTATAAGAAGAGGAAATTAGGACACACACAAACAGAGATGATCATGTGAAGACACAGCACCTACAAGCCAAGGAGAATGACTCCAGAGTGTTCCAGCCCTGCTGACACCCTGATCTTGGACTTGTGGCCTCCAGGCCTGGAGAGAAGGAATCTCTGTTGTTAAAGTGCGGTCCAGCCAGCAGAACTTGGTCTTGACAATCCTAGCAGACTCACACACCTAGCCGATGATACCCTCCATGTGTTCATCCCAGAGAAGAGCCTGCTCCAAGCACAATGATGCTCTCGAACAACATGTTTCTCCCTATATAAGGTTTCCTTGATTACCAGAATCTCCTCCTTAAGGGCAGATACTTCTTGTCTCTGGTTACAAAGCTTAGTGCCTTGCACACAAATAGCACTCAAGACTCATTGGGTGATGGAATGACTGGGCTCCATTCTCACTTCCATTTGGAGATTAGCATCCTCTACCCCTCACCTGGAACCACACAATGGGTGCCACCTAAAAGTTACCTGGCAGATCCCAAAAGTATTGCTCTGGCTCAAGCCTCATCTTCCTTTGCAGTGGAGCAAACATGACATATGAGCAAAAAAGGAGAAAGCACAATAGGTCAGAGCCACCCACCTTTTGTCCTTTGGATTCCTCTCTGTGAATGGTTTGCCTCTGCTTGTCCAACAGGTTAGATCCACAGGACCTGGGACACTTGAGGCCAGAGGAGGAGGCAGAATTCTTCCAGCTTCTGACATACTGGAGAATGCTAAGACAAGACAATAAAATAATCAGATACTCTTCCTATGAAAAAGCAACAATTCACCAAGTGAACCCACAGAATATAGGTTCCAGAGGAAGCATAAGAGGCGTGCTTGGCCAGTTTTAACTATAGGGAAAGGGACAGTTCAGCTTATTGTAATACGACTTTCCTAAGTGCTGAGCAAAAACTTAAGCTACATTAAAAGCACAATCACAGCTCAAGTCTGTAAATCGATAAAATGACTGTCCACTGCTCAACCACAAAGTAATAAAGAGTAACTTGGGCATAAAGTTACATTATGGAACCAGGGGTTAGAGTCCCTAACATCTCACAGGGTGTAATTTGTTGATTTGTCACACTTACATGAAATTTGTAGTTTTTCTTGATTTCAATGTACTAAGAGGTCCCATTTAGGATAATAGCTATGAATTTTTAAAAGTAGACTTGTTCTCTAGAAAACTGATTTGCAGATACACCTGTGTTTCTGACTCTGCATTTGTCTTTAATTGTAACAGTGAGGTGTTCAATTGTGTTGTGACTGTTCTTCAATTTGGGGCGGTGCCAACGTTATCCAGAAAATCACAGGAGGTGCTACGCTGCTCAGTGCTGGTTTCAGGAACACTGGCGTAATCATTGATTAGTGTCATGTGATAATTCTGACAGAAAACAGCACAGGTTGATAACAACCATTTTCTTTTGCATTTTCACTTTCTCTTTTCTCTTTTTTCTCCTCTCTTCTGTGTCTTTGTCTCTCATGATCTCTGTGCCTTTGTCTCTGTCTCTGTCTTTCTCAATCTCTGTCTTTGTCTCCTGTCAGTCTCTGTCTCTGTGTATCTCTCTGTCTCTGAATCTTTTTATATCTCTGTCTCTCTGACTCTGTCTCTCTACATCTCTGTATCTTTCTTGGTCACTTTCTGCCTTTGTCTCTCTGCCTCATCTGTCTCTGTGTCTCTCTGTCTGTTTCTCTCTCTCTGTCTCTCTCTTTCTCTCACTCTCTCTATTCCATACACACAATTGTTTTCATTGGACGAAAAGTAGGCTAATCTATTCACAGGGGAAGACTAACTCCCAACGTCTAAAGCAAAGCTGTTATCAGTGAAAAATTTGCTTTCCAGTGTTTTCCAGAACGTAAGGAACAGGACCCTTCCTGGCTAGCACCTGAGCTCTGGCCTTTGTTGACTGGTGTGTACTACAATAACAATGCATCCACCCTACCACCAAGTTCATTATTTACTCTTTACTGAGCAGTGATAGTGTCAGCCTGGAGCCAGAGAAGGTATTGATGCCTTTCCCAGGGGAGACCAGCCAATGGAGCCAAGCAGTGGCGCTCAACGCTGGCACAAAACTGATGGAAGATACCTGGGTATTTCAGAAACAGGAGGTTCCCAGCCTTCCAGAAGATTAGGAGGCAGACTCTAGCCAGCATGAGTACTCAGGCAACTTTCTAGCCAATGATTTTCACTGGAAAATGAGCAGGTTTGCATGGAAAGTCATTAATTATCTCCCATTTAATCATCCATTTTAAGAGTTTCTGTGGGTTGGATAATTAAAGATATAGGATTTTATGGGGATTACTAGGGTACATAAAATCCCCAGCCATGTGCTAAAGCTGATAGCATTTGTCTCAAAACATTAGAACCTGTCTCTGATGGTGATGAGATATTTCTGGGCTTTCTCTGAGGCTATAGGGCTGCCAGATTCATACTTCTCTAGTTCCCTGCTGCCTTCCAACCACTCGTGGACCGAGAAAGGCTGGCAGAATGCTCCCTGAGTATCTGCTCGTATGAGAGGGTTCCAATGCAAATGCAAAGAGTAACCTGCTCCTCCCTTGCCAAGACCAAATGAAGACTGCTGAAGGACCAGGAATTGTGGTGGTGTTTCTCTCTTCCTCTGAGGGGCAAAATGCAGGCAAATCTTTGTTGTGTTACACAGCTTTCAAAGATGGTCTTCAATTACCCCACCCTCTTCTATTCACGTCTTCATGGAATCTCCTTTTAAATGTGGGCAGCACATAGTGACTTCCTTTCAACACATAAAATAAGGCAAAATTAATGGGCTGTCTCTTCTGTGATTAGGTTGCAAAAGACTATTACTTCCATCCTGGTGGCATTTGCTTTCTCCCTTGACTTCTTAGCCAGCATGCTTTGATGAAACAAGCTGCTATGTTGGAGAAGCCCTCTTAGAAAAATCCCAAGGGCAGCCTCTGGCCAACAGCCAGTGAGGAACTGACTTCTGCTAACAATACTGTGAGTGAGCTTGAAAGCAGATCCTCCCCCAGCCAAACTTCAGATGAGACTGCAACCCCAGCTGACATCTTGACTATAGCCTCATGAACTCAGAAGCAGGAGTTAAGTCACACCTGACTCCTGGTCTTCAGAAATAGTGTGATAACAATGTTGTTCTTTCAAGCCACTACATTTGTGGTCATTTGTAATGCAGTTATAGATTACTAATCCACTCAAACTAACATAAACCTCATTTAGGTTTATGACTGCATGAATCTTTACATTTTTCAACACAATTATTTTTCAGAAGGAGAGATCCTAAGCATTAAAGTCATGTGCTCAGGAATTAATATTGAGATGCATTTTCTGTAAGTTGACAAAGAAGAGAACATCGTATTGGAACCAAGACATTGGCCAGGCTCGGTTTCTCAGCCTGTAATCCCAGCACTTTGGGAGGTCGAGGCAAGTGGATTGCCTGAGCCCATGGGTTCGAGACCCGCCTGGGCAACTTGGCGAGACCTCGTCTCTACAATAAATCAAAAATTAGCAGGGCATAGTAGCATGTGCTTGTAGTTCTGGCTACTTGGAAGGCTGAAGTGGAAGGATTGCCAGAGCCTAGCAGGTTGAGGCTGTGGTGGCCGTGAGCGTACCACCCTACTTCAATCTGGGCCACAGAGTGAGACTCCAACTAAAAAATAAAAGAAAAAGAAAACCAAGGCATTTATCTTCCTTTTGTAATTTTAGTAGGTGAAACAATCTTGTACACTACTGGAATTGATCATTTGCTTTATGAGCCATTCAATTTCTTGTAGTCTTCCTGTGTTACCTAGTACTTGCAAATAGGTAACTTCTTACCTTGTTTTACCATCAGAGTCAAAGAAAGGAGAAAGAGCTCAGCTCAGACTTTCCATATCTAGTAGAAATTCTGTGAGGCTTAGATATTTATGTGGAATATTAGGAAAAGAGTGGCCAGTAAGACACATGACAAAGGTAACTGGTGCATCCTTTAAAAGGCAGGAGCTTTATCAAGAGGGTGAAGCAAGAAAAAGAGAAAGTAGGTAAAGAGTATCAGAGAAAATCTGCCTACCTCATGAACTCACTGAGCACTGGTCCTGACTGCAGTCTTTGAAAAGTGATCCCCCCCACCTCTTTTTGTAAACCTGGGGTTCCATTGCCATGGCTCTTTAAGCTCAGTTGAATAACAAAAATGCACCAGCTGGAAAGAGGAAGAAGAGAAGATGGCAACAGTTAGGCACCCCTCATCTTCATACCATGAAACTTCAGGCTACGTAAGAACATGTCTCAGAAGTTAGCTTGAAACTCACATAAAAATAATAACAGTAAAGCAAAAGCTTATTCATTTTCAAGTGCTCATATTGAAGGAATTCCAAGGGCCAATGATCTCTACACAGTTGTCTAAACAGAATGATCCTTAGAGGCCCATCAACAGCAGAAATGTGTGCTGCATAATCTAAATCATGGAAGGCAATCCTCCAGAAGGAGAAAAGAGGGGAAAAAAAGCACGCACAATTTTACAACGTGCCTGGCTTTTTTAGTAGAGTGCTTTGTTTTTACTCCAACTTTTTGTTTTTTATCTCTTCTTAAAACCATGGTCAATATATTTTCTTCCCTCAGCTACCCTCCAAAACTACAGAAAAGAACAGGCCACTGTAAGGTATGAGTTATAAGTATGGGAAGGAACCCTGAGGTATTACACATGTGATTGGTTTATCTTCCTTTTATTTTCATTTCTGTTTGAAAAGAAACTGTCAGCAGAGGTCTCCTGTTTCTGTGAGTTTTCGTGGATCATTCCTCAGACTCTTATTCTGTTTTCTGAAATTCCATAAGTATACAGAAGACACCACAAAGACACCTTCTGTGGGCCCTTGTTGAGGTTCCACGTGAGATTGCAAAGCACCACGTTACATATGGTAGGTAGGCTCATTCTCTCAGAGTGTGGCTCATGACATCACATGTCCCAGAAAAGTAAAAAGACCAAGTTATTCCATGCCATCACTGAGGGTCTACTTGAGAAGTATGATGTTCTGCTCATAAGATGCAATAGAAAAGTAGACCTGGGAAGAATCAGGAGACAAGATCTAGCTCAAGAGCTCGAACTAAGGTGGAAATAACTAAAGGAGCAGACAGTGTTACAGAATCCAGAGATGCGAATAGGATAATGTCCAGAATCACTGACAGTCACATACGTCCCTGGAAATGGCTCTCCCAAGCCAGAGGAGAAATGAGATTTGGAGGGGTCCCAGGAGTACAGGAAGGGTGCAGGAAGGAACAGTGGATACTGGCGTCTTGGTTTGTCAGAAGTGATGGAGAAGTACGAGTAAGTCAGAAACCAAGTCTGGATTTGATAAACTAAGTGGACTTGGCCTTTGGCTCCCATGACCTCTCAGGCTGTGGAGGACAGAGAACAATGCTCAAGATGAACCCAAGATGTGTGGTTTAAGAGAAACCCTGTCATAAACCTTCACTGTCCTTAGCAAAGGACTCCAGATGAAGTGTTTAGGAAAAATACCTCCTCAGGGACTGGAAGTTTTCCATCTTGAGTAGAAGAGGCAAAAATATCTCTTGTGAGTTTTCAAAGCTAAAATCTGTTCTCATGCAAGTTTGTCTTTTAAATTTGCATTATTTAGCAAAATTTCAAGCCAAGATTTTGGTTTATGGTGATCTGGGTTTAGTAGGACACCCAGGCATTTGCAAAAGCAAATGAAAATTCTCTCCAGAAGAAGCTAACTTCAAACCAGGACTCGGAAAATCTCCATAGCTAACATGCCTATAGATGAGAACTCCCATTTAAAAATAAAAGTACACAAGAAAATAAGTCACCATGAACAAAAGACAGCAGAAAAGATCCACATGTAATTCAATCTGAACAGACTTCGGTTACAGAGTTCTCACATACATATTGTTTCATTTTGTATGAATGGGTTGGACACTATGGGAGTGTTAACAAATAGCTAGATTCTGGATATACTTTGAAGGTAGAGCTGTCAAGAATTGCACACATATGAGGTATGAAAGACAGCAGTCACGGATAAGTTTAAGAGTCTAAACCTGAACAATATGAAGAATGGACTTGCATCATTCCAAAGGCTCTAGTCCGTCACTGACACTTCCAGGACTCCTTGACCAATGGTCATCCCCAGAGTATGCACTCCTTTCCAGATCCAGCCCAAATGTGATCACAGTTGCAAGAACTGCATTCGTCCAGTGGCTCAGATCCACATTCCAAGTGAGAGAGACAGAAGAAGGAGGGTAGGGAAGAGGTGGGGATCAGGCTTCTGTTCTGTCAAGTTTGCAGTGGCTATTGACATACAAATGATGACATAAGGTAGGCAGATAATATGTGACTCTAGACTTCAGGGTAGACATGTAGGCTCAAAATGTGATTTTGCTTATCTTCGGTATTAGTAATATAGCCCCCAGGCCTAATGAAGCCCCCATCACTAAGAGAATGAAGGTGCACAGAGAAGAGGCATGGATTCAAAGACTGAGGCCTAGGAGAAGACAGTTTTAGGAACCAAGAGATGAACAGAAACCACTAAAGAAATTGAGAAGAAAGAACAAATGAAGTAGTAAGTAGAAGGAAGAGCAAAGAGAAGTTCATAACCTGGAGGCCAAATATATACACGTATTTTGTAGATTTTTGCTACAAGTGGGAGCCAGAAAAGGTGGCACTTGAAGTTAGTGGTCATGAATGCAAAGCAAGACCTCAGTCAGCATGGACTAGGAGCTAAAGGCACTTGAGAAACTAGTAAGGAACAAAATCATCACAGACCAGAAGCCATATTGGAAACAGCACAGAGGCGATAAGACACTTCTGTGAACACAGTGAGGGATACAGAGAAATGGAAATGAGATAGAACTTCTGCCTGGAGCTGAAAAGAGAGAGACAAAATGTTAGATTTGAAATATAGACAAAGGAAATCTTTTGACACACATCCATTGGTAACTCCGAAGAGAACTGAAATAATGGGACATAAAAATATTTCAAGAAATAATTTTTTAAAAACTTTCTAGAAATAAAAATAAATCTACAGGCATAAAGAGCATACCAAAGCAAAACACACAGTGATAAAATGTAAAAGACCATAAAACAAAAGAAGTAATAAACAGCCAAAGTTTGACATATTTCTTGGGCTTCTATAACAAAATACTTTAGACTGGATCATTAAAGAATAATAGAAATGTAACTCTTACAGTTCTGGAGATGGGGGAGTCCAAGAACAAGGTTCCAGTAGATTCAATGTCCAGTGAGGACCTGTTCCTCCCAGATGGCACCTTCTAGCTGTCCTAAAATGGCAGGAAAGGACAAAAGACATTACTTCCATTCACAAGGACTCCACCTTCATGGCCTAATCACCTCCAAAGGCCCCACCACTTAATATCAACACACTGGGGATTTGATTTCAACATATAAATGTTGGAGGGGCACAAACATTAAGACTGTAACAACATAACATGTGGATCAGCATTATAACCAAAAATCCATTAGTTAAGAAATACACATATTATAAACTCCCATATTTAAAGAAAAAGATCAGGCAAGATATAGTATCACACCATGGCAGAAGCGTGTCTAAACAGTGACTCAGAAATTTTGAAAGTAAAAGAATGTGCAAAAAAAAAATAAAAAAATACCCGGCAGATTCAGTTTCTCAGTTTCTTTCTCTCTCTCTCTCTCTCTCTCTCTCTCTCTCTCTCTCTCTCTCATACACACACACACACACACACACACAAGCGCGCACACACACACGCACACACATACACACACACAAAGGAAAGGAAAGAAAACCTGCAAAAATTACCAAGACAACTCTGCAGAAAGGAAATGAATGGGAACTAATCAAGCTATAATTATTAAACTGTGTTATATTGGGACATGAATAGATAAATAAATCAATGTAACAGAATAGAAAATCCATTAAAATGGCCAAATATATATAGACTTTCATGCACAATAAAAGCAGAATTTCAAATCAATTTAGGGAAAGATGAATGATATAATAAATAGTGTTGTAACAATTAGGTTGTCATTTGGAAAAAAAATAATGATATAGTTCTGCTCACTTCTTCAAAAATGATCAATTTTATAATGACAAAATTTTACACATAAACCCCAAATATGAGTATTATAAAAGAGATGATTTTTTTAAATTGTTGCAGTATGAAAGATGCAAAATTCAGAAGCCATAAAAACTGATGTTATGCTCAACAAATATAAAAAAATTGTCTTTATAAGGAAAATGAGGTAAATATAGTCAAAAGACAAACACTAACTAAGAAAATAGAAAATAGTTGCAGAATATGTCATAGAAAAGAGATACTTTTCTATCTATGAGAGTTTTTACAAATCAGCAAAAAAGTACAATAGAAAAATGGCCAATGTTTATAAACATGCAGTTCATAGAAAAAGAAATCCAAATAGCTCTTATGCACATAAAAAGAAACTATCACTCAGAATAAGGAAAGTATAAATTAAAAATATAATGAAGCCAGGCTTAGTGGCTCAGCCTGTAATTGCGCGCTTTGGGAGGCCAAAGTGAGTGGATTGCCTGAGCCCGCGGGTTTGAGACCTGCCTGGGCAACTTGGTGAGACCTCATCTCTACAATAAATCAAAAAATTAGTTGGGCGTAGTAGCTCGCGCCTGTAGTTCCAGCTACCTGGAAGGCTGAGGCGGAAAGATCGCCGGAGTCCAGCAGGTCGAGGCTGCAGTGACCGGGAGCAACCACTCACTGCACTCCAGTCTGGGCGAGAGAGTGAGACTCCAATTCAAAAAAAAAAAAAAAAAAAAATATATATATATATATATATATATATATAATGAAATAATTATTAAAAAATTGTCAATTGAACAAAG
This sequence comes from Carlito syrichta, assembly GCF_000164805.1. NCBI lineage: Eukaryota > Metazoa > Chordata > Mammalia > Primates > Tarsiidae > Carlito > Carlito syrichta. The sequence goes on from NW_007257464.1 coordinate 59,654, forward strand.
ATCAAAGCACTTGATGACATATTAGAGTGGTGAGAGCTGGAAAACAGTCTTTACAGCACAGTGATAGTGTAAATAGATAAAGCTTCTAGAGGAGAAAACCTGATAATAAAAATTAAAATCTCTCATACACTTGACTCAGAAATTTCACTTCTAGGAATTTATCTTACACATGAGAATGGCATTTATACAAAACAGACTCAATATGGCACTGGTTTTAATTTCAGAAGAATGAGAACAACATAGGAAACAGGCTAAACAATTTATATTATGGCTATGCAATGAAATACTATGCAGATGTTAAGAAGAATAAGACAGTTTTAGATTTTTTTTTTTATGAAATATCATTCCAATAGAATTGTTCATTGTTAGTGTAGGACATATCGGTAGAGCACTGTGTATGAGAGGGGACCAAAAAACCCCAGAATTGTGGCAATTGCATATTTATTCTTACATGTTTAAACTTCAGTCACCTTCAAAGTGCTCTCCGTCGGATGCAATACACCTACTGAGAAGCTCTTTTCACTGCTCTAAACAGTTTGTGAACTCGTCAGTTTTGACACATTTTAGTGCTTTTGTTGGTTTTTGTTTCACCTCTTCTATGTCGGCAAAACGTTTCCCTTTGAGAACTTGTTTCATCCAGGGAAACAAAGACAAAGGTCACTTGGGCATGATTGGTTGAATAGGGAGGATGGGGTATGGGGGACATGCCATTTTGGGTGAGAAACTGCTGAACACTCAATAGACAGGTGCACTCATAAATCACCTATCATGAAATGGGCAAACACATTGAAAGAATCTCCAAAAAATAATTTACTGAAACCAAACGCAGCCTCTCAACAACAGTGCTAACTGGTACATGTGTAACTCACCCTGGAGGAGCCCAGCAACCCAACTCGGTGTAGGGAGCCAGATGGCTATGGGACAGGAGTGGGAAGGAAAATTCTTTTTCGCTCTATATTCTTCATAATTTTTGAATTTTTTACATATGCATATGTTACTCAAAAAAACCCTCAAAATATAAATTATGTTATTTTTTTAAAAAAGAAATGGATCTTTCATTATCTCTGGTAGCAGGAAGTTTTGAATTCTGACTGGGCAGGAGATTATGGACTGATACAGTCTAATTAAACTATTGTCCCACAGGAAACAAGAACCCTTGGACTGTATTTTAGTAAAGTTTCCCGTAAGTCCCATCGGCATAGCTATTCCACAAAATGGCAGTTGCCTGTAGATAATCAAGAGCTTTTACCCACTTTAGAAGACTAGCAAATAGGTCGGCTTCAATTCTACCCTTTTCTGGCCTATATATTCTGCAAAATTTAGGGCAAATCTCTGAGCAGAATTCTATCTCAGTGGTGGGACAGGTTACAATTTTTATAACTTACCTCCCTTTGCTATTCCAATATCTGCCTCTTAAGCCAAATCAATTGCATTTTTATTGTGAGAACGCTGGGTATAATCTACTTTGTAGTGCCGCTTAAGAAGTTTTTCTCCTTTATCTTCCAGATATATGCCTCTTAAACCAAATAGATGTCCAGTTTTAGGGAAAGAGCATTCACTGTGGCTTACCTGATTAATAACCCTTAGGCGGTCTCTTCCTTACCTCTTGTTTTCAGTCTCAGATGAATTAGACAATCACACCGAAAAATACAACACTTCTTGGTCCTTTTGTGATTGCTTTGAGGTAGCTTTGAAGTCTAGTAAAAACATGGGTACATTAAGCCTTCTTAATTTACCCTAACTGTTCATAGTGGGAAAGTCTAAAACTAGAAATGGGCTCAATGGAACTCAAGTATTCATGACATCATCAGGGATTGGACCTGGAGAACAAACAAACGTTGCAGGGGCGAGTGTGGTTTGGAGTCAGGAGTCATGGATGCCATGTAAGATTGGCATAGCACTTTGGGTTCAAGATCAGGAAACCCAGCTTTGGTCAAACCCTGCCTCCAGCTGACTGTGACTTGAGACAAGTTTTTCCATCCCATCTGTTCTTCTAAGTGTTTTGCTTTTATCTCCCTATTAAGTTAAAACCCCAAAGGGCTGTCTATGTCTTTGTTTTCCGCTTAGAGAATTCCTTTGGCTGGAAGTCGCAGGTTCTTTTGTGGGGGCTATCAGAAATCACCCTGCACACCCACCTGGATGACTGTGTGAGGATTATGAGGATGTGTTACGGCATATCTCTGCGTCATCCTCAGTGTCCCCTTCTAAGCACTGAGGTGCTCTGAGATCCACCTCCATAACATTTTCTGTACCTTGCAACTGGTGTGACTATAGCTTGCAACAAAGATGAACTTTGCAAAATGTCACAACTCCTGTTTTATTCTGGCTACTAATACAATCAGAATGAAATCTATTGCTCATCTTAAAACTGCTTAAGACCTTATAGCACATATTTTTGTGTTCCATTTAACCTTTTTGTCTCAACTGTTAATTCCAAACATTTTTCCTTGGCGCTATGTGTGTGTGTGTGTGTGTGTGTGTGTGTGTGTGTGTGTGTGTGCACAGACAACACATACATTTCTTTTTTTAATTTTAAAGATGTGGGGTTCAATTCAGAATTATGTACATAAGTGGTCATCATACAGGTGAAGTTTGGGCCTCCCATTGGTCAACACGTACATTTCTTAAGATACTGTTACATTTTTAATTAATTGTGATATGCTTATTTTTAATTGAATTATGATATGTCCTTTTTGCAAACATATGGGGCTTAAATTACATGAATACACGAAGACACACTCTCTTGTTCCCAATTGCATCTTCTGGTTACACCCCATACTGCAAAGTATGGGTACCATCGTGGGAGAGATGATGTCCAGCATCCCCCTAAGAGCTCTGACTTTCCATGACACTCAGAACTCGGCCAGGTGCCATCTGTGGTTCAAGCAAGGGGAAAAGTCCACACAGCCCAGGCGGGAGCGGCAGAGCTGGTTGTGCCTTCTAGGCACCTTTCCTAGGGCTGTGCACCCGAATGCAAATGCACATCCCCTGTCTGTGGCTGGGCTGCGGGGATGAAATCAGGAGGAGCAGATGCTGTCATCTGACAAGGTGGCTGTTCTTGCTGAGTCTGAAGAATCCCTTCAAGAGCCAGTAATGAGAGGAGCTGAAGCTTGCGTTGATTACAGACTGCACCAGAATGTCAACGACAAGGGCAGCACGTGGGAAGCGGCACGTTCCAACCACAAAGCAAATGGGGAAGAAAAGAAGTGGAGCAGGGGAGGGGGGTTCTCCTCCGAGGTCCTTCCCGAATGGATGTGTCCCACCGCTGGCAGGGTGGGCTTTGGGAGGTTCAAATCACACAGGACAGGTCTGCAAGAAAGCCCAGGCCTCGTGATGCAGATGTGGGAGGGAGGGAGCAGCCTGCAGACCTTGTAAGTGGATGCAGACTGGAAGGTTCAGCCACCACAGCCAGGACTCATGTGGCGACTGCCAGAGGACAGGAAAGGAAAACAGGGGTCTGCTTCCTGGAGATGTTGCTTAGGCAAGAAAGTCAGGTCCTGGGGAAACTTGGAGGACACTGCCAGAGAGCATTCTGGGCAGAAGGCAAAGAGAACAGGAGATGGTTGGACAGAGGCAGGGGTCACAGCAGGTGGAACTTTGGGTGAGAGGGGTCACAGGAAGTGGGATGAAAGTTCTCTGCCTCCCACAAATGTCTGTCCACTATGACAACTTCCAGGATGACTCTAGAATTCAATAAACACAATAGAAGCAGAACGTGCTTCCACCAGTTCTGATATGTGAGTTGTGGTCTTTCTCCCTGCCCTGCAATGCTGGAACAGTAATACTAAAACTGATGTTAGTACTGATGCCAATAGTAATGCCGACCTAATAGTAACACTAAAGCTAATACTAATAGCAGTAGCAATGCTAATGCTAATAGTAACACTAATGGCAATGCTAATGCTAATACTATGCCAATATTAATACTAATGCTAATCGTAATACTAATTCCAATGCTAATACCAATACTAGTAATAATAATATACTAATGCTAATACTAATAGTAATACTAATGCCAATATCAATAATAATGCTATGGTAGTGATAGTAGTAATGATAATGCTAATAGTACCATTCATATTAATACTAATGCTAATACTGACACTAATGCAAATACTGATGCTAATTTTCATACCAGCAGTAACGTTAACATTAACACTAATATTAGCAATCATGCTAATACTAACACTAATAGTAGCATCAATACTAACACCAGTAGTAATATTTATCCTAGTACTGGTGATAATACTAATGCTAATACTGATACTAATGCTAATGCCAATAGTAATGTTAATAGTAATAGTGCTAATGCTAATAATACTACTAATACTAGTGCTTGTGCTTCTGCTGATATTAGGAATGGTGAAGACTCTCATAGTCCTTGCTATGTGCCCAGGCACTGTGTCCTGTGTGCCTTACAAGCATGAAGCATACCAACCCTATGGTGTTATCAGCCCTGTTTTACAGATGAACAAAGTAAGGCATGGAGCACACATCCAGCAACTGGACTTCATGTGTTATCCCACATCGCTGTGGTGAGGAGCCCTGACCAGCTTGACTGCAGGAAATCAGACCCTGGTACCCAGTGGGGAGGGGGTCCTCACCGCTCTTACTGGACCACTGCTCTGGAAACTCACCAAGCTCTGTATGGTCACTGTATCAAGAGAGAGTAGGATGTGTTTCCTGCATATTATTCAGCTGCAATGTGGAAAGGGGCCTCATGGGTGATGTAGTGGATAGCGTCATAGCTGAGCTCCTCTCTCTGCCTCTCTCCCTCCCTCCTTTTTAGGGCACGGCTTTTCTACTTTGAACCTCGGTGGTAGGCAGGGTCCCAACCTTTTCCCAAGATGTCCTAATCTCATAAAAACCAGAAGTCACATGTCGAGAGAGACATGCCACCAAAAGACCCTCACATAAAGCATTTGAACTCCAGCCCCTGCTACCTCACTGGTTACCCAATGAACAGAGACTCACACATCCAGGCTAGTAAGATCCTCATTCTGAATACCCAGTTCCCAAATGACCAGTGTATCTGGGTATCTTTTTGCACATAAGTGAACATGTAACTGTGTTAACTTGTATTTACAAGTTTATAAAGCTAAAAAATAAAAAGGTAACCAGAAATAAAAATTACTGTAGCAAGTTCAGAAAGATCATTCAAAATGTCTTATTTTTTCATGGTTTTTAATGCATTCTCCTTTTCTTTTGACATCTTAATGTGTAAACATACTAGAAAAATCAGTGGCTTAGGGATACACTATTCCATGGACTAGACCTGCAGGTAGTCCAATCTGGTTCAGGTAGGACAACAGAGAGCTGAGGCAGGCAGTGAGGACCAGGCAGCCTTCACTGCCCTTTGAAATATTATCGCCTAGACAGCCACGTACATAGGACCAATCCAGAATCCAACTGCCCCTTTCCCCCCTCCCCTACTTACCTTCTACTTGGTGCTTGACCCTTTAGCATTGGAGATTAATTCCTAATATGGATGTTTCAGATCAAATATGCATTTCCTTGATAGGAGTGATGTATGAAACCATTATCCACTGTGGTTGTTTGAGGGCTGGTGGCATTAGCCCCTTCTGCTGCAGAGCTCTGACGCAGGGCTGGTAAGCCCTGACTGGGAGGGAGAGAAAGCGAAATTTATGGAGAACATGGCAAGTGCCTTCACTTCTATGAGCTTATATCCTCATCTGTTAAAAAAAAAAAGCTTCCATTTCTGACAGGTCTCCTGTTCTCCACGGAGTGCTGTAATGCCCAGGGCTGCAGGGGCCTTGTGGACAGAGGCCAAGAGAGTAGCTGAAATGGAAGGGGGTGGAAGGAAGATTGTGCCTACGTCAAACCCACCAGGTGAAGAAACAAAACAAAACTGAAACTCTCATTTTGCTTTGAGAGTAACAAAAAAATTAATGGAGACGATGCTCCTATTTTTTGTTTCTTGGAGACAGGGTCTTGCTCTGTCGCCCAGGCTGGAGTGCAGTGTTGTGATCATAGCTCACTGCAGCCTCTGACTGCTGGACTCAAGTGAGCCTCCTGCCTCAGACTTCCAGTAGTTGTTCCCATTTTTTTAAACAAATCCCAAACATCCTAGCCTTCTGTTTGGGGAGATGAATAAAAGAGACAAGTGCCAAAATCTCCTTGAACTCTGCTAACTTAGAGGCAGGTAGGTGACCAGTGCTGAGCACAGGATGACACGAATTACAATAGTGTTTTCCTAACTGCTGCTTTGCATTCTCTGGGCTTGATACTACATGAAGTTTTGCCAATTTGATAAACTAGAAGCCCTCTATAAGGAATGAGTCCTGGGCATTGTCAGTTATCCTATCAAGAATGTGACAGATTCAAAGCCGACAAGGCCACAGCCCAGCACCCCCCACCCCCACCTGCCCGGCATGAGCAGCCGTCTGCAGCGCTGACACCCGTCTGTGTGGCGCGCCTTGCCCCAGAACTGCTGGAGCCTCTGAGCCAGATTCTCCGCAGATGTTGGAGAGACCAGGTGGCCCATGGAGGCGGGCAATTTTAGAATCATCCCTCCCAGGCCCGGATCTTCCGTCAACATCCCTTACAGTGGCAGAGACATCAACCTTGACACCCGAGGGTCCTTAATTGTCCTCAGACACTCAGCCACCTGGATGTTCAGGGTGAGGAAGAGCTGGAAGGGCAGAGGCGCTCAGAGACACGGGCCATTCCATTATGGCTGCTTTTAGGTGTCAGCCGAATGTCCGACCCCCTTTCATTTGGAGACGTGACATAGTTAATGCCAATGAGGTGATGTGGGGCTCCGTGCAATGAGACTATGGATCCTGAGAGATGCCACAGCAAGTGAAACACACACACACACACACACACACACCACACGGGGCTGCCGAGAGAGGGAAATTCTGTCCTCACCGCATTCAGTGCAGCTTCTGCCCGGACACCATGCCACCTGGCCAGACCTGAGGGAGACATTGTACTCTGTGGACTCCCTCAATGTGTCAGCATTTCACTAGGGAATTTGTCACTGGACCTGAATGTTGCAGTCATATTTCATCCTCCTATTGAAAATTTAAATAGAACTAATCAAGAAACACCACTGTACCACTGTAATGCTGAAGCCTTCAAAAGAGTGCATGACTCTCTCACTGTGTGTGATGTGTCTCCTGTATTGTATATGTCTGTGTGGGGGGGGCTGTGGGGTTTGTGGTATTTGGTGTGTGTGTTGTAGTATGTGTGTGTAGTATGTGTGTGTAGTATGTGGTATGTTTTGTGTGTTGTGTGCTTGTGATGGTATATGGTATATTTGTGTGTGTTTTGTGTATGATGTTGCATGTGTTGTGTTGTGTGCTGCATGTTATATGTGGTGTATGTGTGCATGGTGTGTGTCTTCATGTATGATGTGTGTTGTGTGTTACATATGGTGTGTGTGTGTGTACATGCCTGGTGTGCATATGTATGGTCTGTGTTGTGTATATGGTCTGTGATGTGTGCTGTGGGCATGGTGTGTGTGAAGTGGTGTGGTGTGTGTGTGTGTGTGCATGGTCTGTTTTGTGTGTCTTGGGCATGGATGTGTGAGGTGTGGTGTCATGTGTGTGTGCTGTGTGTGCCAGGTGTGTACTATGTGCACAGGGTGTGTAACGGGCACACTTGATGAGGGTGGACAGATAGAAGGTTTCTGGGTAACCATCAGCAACAGCTGTGCTCTTGGACCTTTCTCAGAGACCTGCCAGGTGGGAACAGCCCCTCTGCACAGAAAAGAGGCCAGGGTCCAGCCCTGATCGTCTATGAAAAACCCAACCACAGAAAAAACAGAAAACTCTGGATCATCTCCCTTTTTTGATTCTGTAGCAGCACAGCTTTTATGAACCCTGTTCCCTGAAAGTTTTTGTGGCAAGAAAATCACTGTTTCACTTTTCCTGAGGTAAAGGAGTTCATTTTAGGTGATAAACGCAGCCTAGCCTAATCCGAGGAAGCGATAACTGTGATGGTGCAGACAAGGTACTATTTTTCTCAGTCATGATTTAGGTCACAGCTTCCTCAGATTGGCTATTGCCATAGCAACCAGAGCTTCTGCCTTTGTACAGGGACTTGTAATACTATTCCTCAAGGTAAAGGAAACAACCAGAATCCTATAAAAGATGCCTACCTGACACCCAGAACACACTGCCCCTCTACCTACACTCACCCCTCAAAAGTCAATATAGTCTCCTTTTTTTCAGAACCCACTCATTTTCTTAAAGATAAAAATGTTGACAGCCATTGCTTTCAGGGAGGCCTTCAGGAACTAAATATAACCAGTGTTCTGTAAGGTCTTGGAAAAATCAAATTATTGTAAGATTATCAAGGCTCAGAACACCCATGTCTCCCGCAGTGCAGTGAGGTCACCGAGCAAACGTGACGCCCGCGCTCCAGCCTCACACTGCACTGCACCCACCTCTGCACGCCCAGCTCTGAGGCCTCCTTCTGCATTCTGCTAGTTGTGACAGAGTGCCTATCTTTGTCAGGAAATGTCACATTTGTCATATACGATGCACTCTTTTGAGACCTCTTGTGCATTCAAATACACTACATTTGAAAGAGCCTCAGATAACTGACTGGCACCTGGAAGATTTACCAGTGCATTTGCAATAGACCTGAGGGTTGAGCTGAGCACAATCTAGGAAAATCCAGGAGCATGTCTCAACTGCGACAGCATATGCCCACCTGTGCCCTTGTCATTGAGAATCTAAAATAAGAGTAGACCAGATCCCTTATCCTGAAGTGAGTGCATCACAGCCAAAATATTGTGTTTGGTTTAGAGAACCTTGAACAGGTTAAAGACTTTTCAAGGAATAGTGTGCAGAGATGTGTGGAAGGTCTCAGGCGTGGCCTACAGAAATGCCCTGGAAGACCTGGCGGTTGACTTCAAATACGAGAGTGTCTGACTTGGTGAGGGATCAGCCTCATTCATGTGACTCTAATCCAGTTCAACATTAGAAACACGCTAATGTTTATCACATGCTAAGCATGCTGTAGTCTTTGTTGCATGAGAATCCTTACAACAGCTCTGCAGGGAAGGTACTGTTATCTTCGCCTCTGTCTGAGAAGCAGATGAGTCAACTACAATACTAACTGGATGGAACCACAGTCTCCAGAGGTCATCAGTCCTAAAGGTAGATGTGCTAGGAAGCTTCTGGGATGATCCAAGATTCCTGCCCCAGGGGTATGTACCTGTGTAGCCCCCCTCCTCCAGGTGGAGAGACCCATGTATAGGTTAGGCAGTACTCTTGAGATCAGGTTATGTCTACAGCAAAGGCAAAGAGATTTTGCAGGTGTAACTAAGATCTCCGAACAGCTGACTTAGAGTTAATCTAAAGGGAACTTGCCCTGGGTGAACCTGACCTGAACAGTGAGCCAGGTCTTCCTTGAAAGGTGAAATTAGAAGTCAGGATTCACCTACTGGCCTTCAAGGAACAAACCGCCATGAGTTCTGCCTGAATTCTGGTAACAAGCACGTGAGCTTGGACGAGGACTCCAGCCCTGGCCATGCCCTTGATTGTACTCCTCATGAGATCCCATGCAGAGAAGATAGCTCACCTGAGCCCAATTCACTGACCCACAGAAATGGTGATGTCACATGTGTATTGTTTTCAGCTGCTGAGTTTGTGGTCATCTATTGCACTGCAATAGAAAACTAACACACTGGGTCTGACAACTCACTCTAGAATGAGGATAAACTGCGTCCCTCAGAGTAGAATTTTCAACAAATTTGAGTTGTACCAAGATGAAACTGTCTGCATTGCCACGTGTCATTGAAAATAGCTAAGCAAGCCGGGCTCGGTGGCTCAGCCTGTAATCCCACGCCTTTGGGAGGCTGAGGTGAGTGGATTGCCTGAGCAAGCGGGTTCGAGACCCGCCTGGGCAGCGAGACCTCATCTCTACAATAAATCAAAAATCAGCCGGGCGTGGTAGCACGCACCTGTAATTCCGGCTACTCGGAAGGCTGAGGTGGAAGGATCGCCAGAGCCCAGTGGGTTGAGGCTGCGGTGGCCGGGAGCGGCCACTGCACTCCAGTCTGGGCGACGGAGTGAAACTCCAACTCAAAAAAAAAAGAAAAGAAAATAGATAAGCAGAGGCTGAACAACCTACTGGACTTCTGTAGGAATAACTTAGCATGAGGAGGATAGATTACCTCCAGATCCCATTTAATTAAGATTTCATGACACTTTTGAGAAGTATCTTAATAATAGGACTTTATTCATTTGAGAAGCTTAATTTATGGATCTAACTCTTCCTATAATATTTAAAGTCATTCTAAAATGTAGCAGCTAAGGTAATGGAAAGCTCAAAAGATAGATAAATGTATACTCTTTAGTACTTATATTAGTCTGCTTTGTTGTAATAACAAACAATCTCCCATCCCAGTGACTTGTCAGAACCAACACTTATTGCTTGCTTGTATGGTGTGCTGGCTGCTGTGACTCTTCTACATGCCTTTTCATTCTGGAATTCAACCTGAGGATGGGTGGATCTAATGACATAGAGAAGAGCCAGACGGGCAATCCTGGCACACCCCTGCCGATATCCTAGCGCACAGTGGGGTGGGGAGGTTTATTTAATCTACAGAAAGATCCTACAGATCTCATGGGAATATCCAATTCTCTAACAAGAAGTGGAATGCAGTGGCTTGGAAACCACACTGCTGAAAAAGGTGTTGATGGGATTACCTGTGTCATTGAGTGACTAGACTTTCCTAATATCATTTTTAAATCAGTTACAAATATTCCTAAGCTATCTTTCTGTAACTTCTATTCATAACTATTTCCACGGATTAAATTAAGGTTAATTTAGAATATTAGATTCCTACTTCTGCTTTTATTTACCTTTTATATTCCCCAAGTCTTGGAAACATCCAGGGATTCCTTATAACTGTAACATGGCCATAACACCCATTTGAAAGTTTAAGGACAATTACTCTACAATAATATCCCATTCATTTAGAGGACTACTATCAAGGAAACCCAGCTATCTAAAGTCACTGGGAATTCCAAGGTAAGTGAAGATAGCTTCTGGGCAAACTAAGCTGGGATTGAAAAGGTCCCACTCTAGATTCACTCACTGAGCTCAGAAGGGACGTTGTCAGAGGCCTTTATTTAGATCCTAAGGGAATTCATTTTATTGAGAAGTACAACAAGGTTTCTTATCTTGTTTTCTACATTGCAAAGAATAAGTTGCAAAAGGAGGAAGACAGGGCTGCTGGACACAGGGTGTAAAACAGACTGTCTACTGACAGATAAGTAGGAAGAGAAGAGAAAAAAACCCATAAAAAGTAGGTTCAATAACTCAAAAGGCAAAGCAATCTAAGAGTATTTGGTATGGAACAATAACCTTCTCATGACAGTGGTCCTTAAAGCTTTTATTGTATCTCAGCAAACATTTATTGAGCACTTAGCCTGTGCCAGTCCTTAATGACATAAAAATGAAGAACACCTCAATGCCTGCCTTCTAGCAGGTCAAATCCAATGAGAAAAACTGGTCATGAGCTGTGTGAGGTAAGCACTACTAACATTACAGACCTCCATGTCTCTAGGAAATTGGGAAAACAATGACCTTATCCATAGAATTTTAAGACAGAAAAAAGCAAGTAAACAAAAAAGCAAAAACAAACAAAGGCAGTTAGACATCCAGGTTATAAGACTGAACTGAGGTCTTGAAAAAAGGTAAAACACCATGTTGAAAAAATGGGACATTTGGGCAAAAAGGAAGAACTTTTTTTTTTTTTTTTTTTTTTTGAGTTGGAGTCTCACTCTGTCGTCCAGACTGGAGTGCAGTGGCCAGA
>NW_007257464.1:71804-140521 GCF_000164805.1 Carlito syrichta
TCAGCCTGTAATCCCAGTGCTTTGGGAGGCTGAGGTGAGTGGATTGCCTGAGCCCGGGGGTTCGAGACCCACCTGGGCAACTTGGTAAGATCTCATCTCTACAGTAAATCAAAAATTAGCCAGGTGTGGTAACATGTGCCTGTAGTTCCAGCTACTTAGAAGACTGAGGCAGAAGGATCGCCAGAGCCCAGCAGGTCGAGGCTGCGGTAGCAGGGAACAGCCACTGCACTCCAGTCTGGGCGACAGAGTGAGACTCCAACTCAAAAAAAATAGACAATAAGAGGGCGAGGAGCAGGAGAATGTCAGCTAGCTTCGTAACTCTAGAGGATGAGGAAGGCAGAGGACATTGTAAAGGGCCTCTTGTCAAAGGTAGGGAGTTTTTATTGCATTCTATAGATATTTGGGATCCATCAGAGGCTTTCAGTGTAAGGATAACATAACCACATATATATCCTTTTTAGAAAAACATATTTATATTCTTAAAAGATAGTTCCATGATTAGAGTCATGGGTAAACCAGAGAGTTAGGCAAATTGGAAGCCATTGAAGCACCCTTGGAATGGCATGATGGCCATGCAGTGAACAGAAATGAACCCGGGAGGTGTGTCACAGCAGAATCAACAGGCTTCTGTAGGAGAGGATAGAAAAGAGAGAGGAGAAAAATCTTACCTGAGATTTCTTGTGGGACCAGACAGAGTAAAGTCTTGAACCATCACTGAGACCCAGGAAGACCAGAAGATGTGTGAAGAAAGACAGGGAGTTCAGATTTAAAGTAGTACTACTTTGAGATGCCTGTGGGACATTCATGCTGATATTTCCCATAGAAAGAACATTCAAATTTGGAATTCAGGAGAGCTACCATTTCAGAAATCATCAATGTGTAGATATTTGACTGGATCAGATTATTCAGAGGGCACTTGAAGAAAAAAGATGAAGAGAAACTGGCAGTTGTGCAGGGATCTGAGTTAGTGGCCAGTGTCTATTCTGTCATATTTGGCTTTGCAGTGTTTTAAACTCAGAGGGACTATGTTTTAGTTCTGATATACTGTGTAATTTTTATTTACAGGGAGAAGGCAAGATTGTGTTAGTAAAAATGCTGCTTTGTCATCAGACATATTGATGACCTATCCAAAGACGCCTTTTGCATAAACTTCAAAGACAGGCTTCATCCCAGAAACAGGGAGCCACAAAGATTTTCTCCACCTAGAATTGGATCATTTCAGTGAAGGGGGGCTAGATAAGCTAGGAAGAGTCACGTGGCTATTATAAATGCAGCAGACAAAAAGTTCAAGTCCAGGGGACTCAGAAATTCAATCCAATTAAGTTACTAAAACGTACAAATGTAAGGCTCTAAATCAGGAATTGTGGAGACACAGTGATATGTGTGAGACAGTTCCCATCTCCAAAAAACCAGGAGTGCCTGAAAAGGCAGATGTATGGGGAAAGCGCTCCAATGGAAAAGCAAACGAGGTCAGTGCTGCAGCAGTCACTGTAGCTGAGGAAATCAATGAGTGGGAAAGGGAAGATGTTGTTCTGAGGAGAGTTGGAGAATTCCTGGGAAAGTGTCTTAAAAAATGAGTGTTTTAGCTTGAACTGCAATAGCCAGACATGAGCACTTCATTTCAAAGCAAAGCCAGACGTTCTACAGGCAGAGATGAAGGTGAGGAGATGAGGCTGGCAGGAGGAAACGTCGGCACCAAGGCACAACTGGAAGGATGGCAGACAGGCTTGGGGCTGTATGTGGAGCTGTCAGCTGTCCCTGGAACACACGTCATGGAGGACAGCAGCGTGGAGAAACAAGCTGCTCTGAAGTTCAGCTGAGGCCGGAAAGTCAACCTGGATGTACATGTAACTCGGCACGCAGGCTATCTTGCTCTCCTGGAGCTGCCACAACAAAGTACCACCAACTGGTGACTGAACCAACAGAAAGGTATTGTCCCACAGCTGTGGAGGCTAGAAGTCCATGATCAGGGTCTCGGCAGGGCTGGTTCCTTCTGAGGCCAGCATCTGGCCCAGCCACCCCCAGCTTCTGCAGGTTGCTGGCAATCTTTGGAGTTCCTTGGTTCATGGAAGCATTGCCTCATAGAAGCATCACCCCCATCTCTGCCTTCATCTCCTTGTGTACCTATTGGTGTCCAAATTTCCCCTTTTTACAAGAACAGCAGTCATATCGGGTTAGCCCATGTTAATGACCTCATTTTAACTAATTGCGTTTACAATGACCCTATTTCCAAATAAGGGCACATTCTGAGGTGCTGGGGGTTAGGACTACAGTATATACATTTTGGGGGATGCAATTCAATCCATAGCAAAGTTTCAAAAGTAACGTCTGTTACCACGGCATACCCCATGCTCACTTTATATGAGAAATATTTGCTTTTTGCTTACCTCCCTATTAATATCCTGAACTAAAATTTTAAAATAATTAAATCTACCTATATATAAAGCTTTTAAATATTAATTGTATTCTCTGGTTTTATTTTACTTATTTAGTTTTTATTTTAAAGATGTGGGCTACAATTCAGGATCAGGTAGATAAGTGATCATTTTACAGATAAACTTTGGCTCTCCCTTTGGTCCCCTCTTCACCTGGTTTGAGATCAGGTACCTTTATTGATGTTATGTGACCCTCCCATGCTGGCAGTTTCCTGCTACTGCCAATTTCTTATAGTATTATGATGAATGTTCAGGGATCACTTATGAGTGAGAAAATGTGGTACTCAGCTTTTTGTTTCTGTGATCTATCACTGAGTGTTACAGACTCTAAATCAATCCAAGTTGCTGCAAAGTCCATAATTTTATTATTCTTTATGGCTGCATAGTATTCCATTGTGTGTATGTACCATATTTTTTTAATCTAGCCCACTTTCACATGACTACACCATTAGACATAGAAAAAGTTTTCAATAAAATCCAGCATCCCTTGATAAAAACCATTGAACACCTAGGCATAGAAGAAACATACCTCAAAATAGGAAGAACCATCTACAATAAACCCACAGCCAACATATTGCTAAGTGGACAGAAACTGAAAGCATTTCCCCTGAAAACCGGAACAAGACAAGGCTAACCACTTCATCCCTCCTGTTCAACATAGTGCAGAAAGTCCTAGCCAGAGCAATCAGACAAGAGAAGAAAATCAAGGGTATCCAAATAGGAAAAGAATAAGTTAAGTTATTCCTCTTTGCAAACGATATGATCCTATACCTCAAAGATCCAAAAGAATCTGTGAAAAACCTCCTTGCACTGATAAAGGACTTTGGCAAAGTCTAAGGGTACAAAATAAACATACAAAGACAGTCGCATTTTTGTACACCAACAACAAACCAGACAGAGAACCAAATAAAAAACACAATCCCATTCGCAATAACCACAAATAAATAAAGTGAAATATCTTGGCATCTTCCTGACCAGAGTGGTGAAAGATCTTTACAATGAGAACTAGAAAACACTGCCCAAAGAAATCAAAGAAGACACAAACAAATGAAAAAACGTTCCATGCTCATGGATTAGAAGACTCAACATTGTTAAGATGTCCCCTATCAAAGGCAATCTACAAGTTCAATGCAAAAGAAACAAAGTGGGGGAATCACATTTCAAGACTTTAAAATTTACTGTAAGGCTAAAATAATCAAAACAGCCTGATATAGGTACAAGAATAGGCATATAGACCAATGGGACAGGATAGAGATTCTGGAAGCATAGCCTCAATTTCTCAGCCAACTTTTCTTTGACAAAGTCACCACCAACAACCACTGGGGAGAGGAGAACCTATTCAGTAAATGGAGCTGGGAAAACTGGCTGGCCACATGCAGAAGATTGAAACACGACCCCTACCTATCATCATACCCCAAAATCAACTCTAAATGGATCAAAGACCTAAACCTCAAACTACAAGAATCTTAGAAAACACAGGAGATAACCTTATGGAAATTGGAATAGGCAACCAATTCCTGATCAAAATCACAAATGCCCATGCCATAAAAGATAAGATAGACAAGTGGAATCTCCTCAAACTGAAAAGTTTCTGCAAAGCTTCTCCCTGTCAAGAGAGTGGGGAGAATATTTGCCAACTGTATATCTGACAAAGCTCTAACATCTAGAATCTACAAATATGTCTGAAGGGAAAAAACAAACCACCCTATTAAAACGTGGGCAAAAGATATGAATAGACACTTCTCAAAAGAAGACATATGAGCAGCTAACAGATACATAAAAAAAGTTCAGCCTCACTAATCATCAACAAAATGTAAATTAAAACCACACTGAGATACCAATTAACTCCAGTCAAGATGGCCATTAACAGTAACTCAAAAAACAACAGGAGAGGATGTAGGAAAAAGGAGTGTAAACTAGTACAACCTCTGTGGAAAACAGTGTGGCAATTCCTCAAAAATCTAAAAATTGGCCTTCCATACGACCCTGCAATCTCCTTCCTGGGGATATACCCAGAGGGACTCAAATTATTTAATACAAAAGATACCTACACATGCATGTTTATTGCAGCACTATTCACAATAGCAAATATTTCCTCTAATTTTAATATAAAGTATAAGAATTACATTAAAATACATATTTTAATCTGTAAATGTTTGGACATGCCAAGCAATAGAAAATTTATAGACTGATCAGACATTCTCACCTGCTTAAATAATGACATAGTTTAATGCAAGAAAAGTAAAATATAAAACAATCAAATAAAAAACAACAACAAAAACCCTCTGCTTATAAGAAGTACAGGAAACCAAAGAGCAGAAAAATATAGGTGGATGCAAAAATAAAAACCACTAGGACAAATAACAATTGACAAGACCTATTTGTGAGAGGAAAAGAGGGGGATTTTAAAATAAGACAAGTTACAGGCTGCCAAACAAGAGAAAATTTGGAAGCACAATGTTCTTGTCAGTGATGTGGGCTTCTCTGCAAACATTTCAGATCCCCTGTAACAGGACAGGAGACATATTTGGAATGTATATGCCACAGAAAACATACTTTCTATCTTGAAATCCAAGGAACATGGGGATCTGGGAGCCAGGCAGAGCACCTGAAAGTCAGGGGATGCAGGTGGGACGGAGTTTCTTGGTATGAGCTGTCCAGTCCTCAGCAGGAGGGATCCCGCCCACCACATCCAGAAGTGTGCCCATCATTGTGACCATCCAGATCACCTTCCAACATTTCCAGACTGTCCCCAGGAGCTCTGCCCTCACCCTCAGCTGAGAACACTGGCCTAGTCCTCCAGTGTACAGGAAGGGTGGCCGATGAGAACCGCACCCGGGTGCAAGGCTGCTCCTGGTGGAGCCTTTCTGGGCATCTGCATGGATGTGTTTAACCCAGGGAGGGATAGGTGCAGTTGACCCCAAACCAGCAGAGTCTAGGTTCTCTTGATTTCTTCTGTTCCTGACTTGGTTCTATTTGAATGCTGTATTTTTCTTTTATACAATTTTCTTTATTGAGATATAAATCATATACCATAAAATTCACCCTTTCGGAGTATATGATTCAATTGACTTTTGTGTATTCACCAAGTTTTGCAACCATT
Organism: Carlito syrichta; assembly: GCF_000164805.1. Taxonomy (NCBI): domain Eukaryota; kingdom Metazoa; phylum Chordata; class Mammalia; order Primates; family Tarsiidae; genus Carlito; species Carlito syrichta. Next base: position 77,343 of record NW_007257464.1, read on the forward strand.
ACCACCATCTAATTACAAAACATTGCCATTATCTTCCCTAAAACCCCACACCCATTAGAACTCCCAACTTCCCCTCAATCCCCTATCCCCTGGCAATCACTAATCTACTCTCTGATTCTATGGATTTCCCTTCTCTTGGAAATGGGTTTCTCTACTCTAGAAAGTTCATATAAGTGAATACAATATGTGACTTTTGTGCCTGGCTTCTTCCACTCAATATCACATTCTCGTAGCTCATTCATGTCATACCAGGTACCAATACTTCATTTTTTTTCCCCTGGTGGAATTATATTCCATTGTATGAATAGACCACATTGTGTTTATCCATTTATCAGATACTAGACATTTGGTTTGTTTCTGCTTGCTGACTATTATGAATAATGCTACTGTGAACATTCATCTTCAACTCTTTGTATGAACATATTATTTCAGTTCTCTTAAGTATATACCCAAGAGTGGAACTGTTACAATTTTCAGCCACTGTCATTATTATTAAGAAAGTATGCTAGACACAGTAATCCCAGCAGTTTGGGAGGCCAAGGCAGGAGACTTGCTTGAGCCCAGGAACTTGAGACCAGCCAAGGCAACATAGTGATACGTCATTTCTACAAAAAAAAATTAAAAAATAAGCTAGGTGTGGTGACACGTGCCTGAAATCCCAGTTACTCTGAATCCTGAAACAGAAGGATCACCTGAGCCTGGGCGACAGAGTGAAGTCCCCAGTATGGGTGGCAGAGTGAGATCCCCACTCAAAAAAAATTAACTTAAATTAAAAATGTAACACATGCTTGTAGGAAACAGTCAGACGACACATCAGAGAACCAAGTAGAAAGTGTAAGGATCCAACCAAATTGCTCCTCTACTGGGATGGCTACTCTTAATAGGTTAGGATACATTCTTTGTATAGTTTTTTATATGCATATATTTATTTATTTTAAAATATAATTATTCTATACCTATTGTTCTGCAACTTGCTTTTATAACTCTACCTATATCACAGCCATATTTAGGACACACAGATCTACCATATTCTTTTTAATAGCTACCTAGTGTTGTAGATGTAGGTTGTAGATGTACCACAAGTCTTTAACCAGTCTCTTATTAATGTATATATAAGTTGATTTTACTTTTTCACTATTACAAAGAATGTGCAAATAATATTTGTCTGTGTGTGTGTATGTCTTTTCCACCTATTTCTGTGTGTATTTCTATCCTACAAAATCCTTTAAATGGACCTGCTAGGTCAAAGTATTGTAAATGTTTAACTCACTTGTATAAAAACATGTCAATACATACTGGACAACAAAATTTGAAATAAAAAAAATGAAAAGTAATAGTCAACCTCTGCCACTATGTTCCTTCCAACTCCTACCCAAACCCCCTGGAGTTCTTCCATTCCCTCCTAACCTGTACCCTGCCTCCCAAGTCGCTCCCCTACTCAGTAACCTGACTTGGCTTCCAAGTATTGACCGCAAGAAATCTAAATTTATGAACCCTTCCCCATTTGCTTCTTCTTTTACCTCCACATTATAGTTCCTAGAAATGTACATATGAGGAACTAAGAACTATCAGTGTTTCCATTATCTTCCAAGAAGGCTTGACCTTTATGACAGAAGTCCTACAGCAATTGGTGAGTTCTCAGCCAACAGTAGTATTTAGTAGCTGTGGGTGAGGGGAGGATGTATAAGAGAGGTTTTAGCCACTGAGATAAGAAAAGAGGATCTGCAGGGGATCACTCTGCCAAACCCGTGCAGTCACTGAAATGGCGGTGCCCAGTGCTCTGGTGGCTAGAGGCCTTGGAAACGGTAAGACAAGGCAGGGGTTAGGCTTTCATGAGAACCACCATGTGTGTGCAGGCAATGGATGAGCCTCTTATAATACTGGAATTTCTATCAGTGAAAAACACATCCAATAGCAATTTGGAAAACAGAAATTTAAAATATCCTAACAAAGCCAATCTGTTCTTATCAAAATAAGAAATGCATCCGTGGCTTGCTCTGGTTCCCAAATCTCCGCTGGTCCCACGAGTGGAGAAGCAAGCTTTTGTTGATCTGTTGAGGCAGCTTCAAAAGCTCGAGGATCATAATAGAGGTGATTGATATTCATGTGCTGCCGTGCTGACTTCTAGTTCATTCGGTTTTGTTCTGTGAAAGCTAACCAGCACTTAGACTTCTATTCAAGTAAAAATTACAAGTGCATCCATATCAGAATTGGAGATGCGGAATGAGGAATCCCTGTGCAATTGCCATCTGAGGTGTGTTATCTGGAAGTCAGAAATTATGAACATTCCAAAATAAGAAGCTGAGCATGTAAGGATGTTGGCCGGTGGGGCAAGTCCACTCTCATCATGTATTTTGCTCAGAGCTAGGAGACAGCAAAGCTCAAGGGTTTCAAGAAATGGGAATCTGTGCCATGGCTCAGGCAATTAGACCATAGTCCTCCAGCAAGAACAAAATCAAGACCTAAACCATGGTATTTTCTGCTGCCCTGGTACCAGTGACAACCCCTAACTAGCACCTGAACATCGATGCCCTCAGCGGCTAATTGAGAAAAACGTCTGCCCTGTTTGTTCACTTTGCCACTTTCATGAGGCTCATCTCCCATCCTGATAGAGAGCACATTGGTACAGGTGTCATTAGAAACATGTTCCACACAGCTACGCTTCTCTGCCCTGCATCTGAATCAAAGGCTGCAGCACATGGAGGAGGTGCAAAGATCTCCAGGGATTCTGAGGGTGCTTCCATCATGCTATCAGGCCAGAGGGCTTCAGACCACAGGGTCCTCCCAGGGCAAGCTGATTTAGCTAACTGAGGCCAAGAGTGCAGGCCGCAGTAGATTCTTCTGTGGTGTACCCTGTGGCCCCTGGCACAGCACTTGAGTGTGCCTGGGCATACTGCATATGGATGAATTAGGACATAATATCCAGATAGAGAAACCTAGAAAGTGATGAGAAATCCAAGATGAGCAACAAAGGAGAAAAATATCAAAGGTACAAAACAGCGGGTCAATTCCCGGCTCTGCCTCCTCTTGGTGGCTGTGGAGCCTTGGGCTGTGGAATTTCTCTGGTTCTCAGTTTCTCCACCTGTACCACGGGAAAAGGGAACTCACTGATCTCTGAGGTTCCCATGAATCCCAGTGACAAATATAGGCAGGCCAACAGGCAAAGTTTTAGTGAAGGAAGCTCATACACGGCTGTTTCCATGGAAACCCTGTCAGATTGGGGTCATGGTGCCTGGAAATTTGGCAATGGTGTAAGTAACTTATACCTAAATACATGCATCCTAATCGATTGAGATAGATATACAACTAGGGCACAGGAGAAGATGACGACCATAGCTAGTTGAGTTTCACTTCTGCACAGGAAACTTGGAGTTCCTTTAAAAAATAGAACTTTTAAGCCTTAGGAGCTCAATTATGCAAGCAAATGAAATTGTTATCTATGAAATCATACTGGGTCAACAGAGAGCAAACAGGGGCTCGTTTTCTAGTTCTGAGGGATTTGGAGGACACCTGACATTTCGAAGATGAGTGCAAAGGAAACTCTTTCCATCCGTTAGGTGCATTTTTGGCTACTAATAGTGGAATGCTCAAGTAACTGTCCTAAATGATGATGGTATTTAATGCTCCAACAGAATGAGAGGAAGGGAGATAGGAACATCCACTGCCTGTTCAACAGCTCGGCATCTCTCAGAGCATCACCCGTGGATGGAGCAACTCCAAATGTCAAGTTCTTACAAAAGCATCTTAAGTCAGAAGGAGGAGCAGGAGTAGATTTGCTCCTGAAAAGGCCATTCATTTTTGCTCAGAAGAACAGATTTCCCCAAAGTCTCTTAGTTGACTCCTTCATTGGCCCTCCCAGATCTAGGGAGAACAGGAGAACAAGTATTTGGTGATTGGGAGGGTCTTAGACCACTTTGGACTACCAGTTTTTAAATATGGGCAACTTGGAGCTGGACTCTTTGGGAGAAACTTTTGGTTGCCACAATTAGGAGAGGAATGCTGTTGGCATCTAGTGGGTGGAGGCCAGGGATGCTTCTCAGCACTCTACACTACACAGAGCAGGCCCCTCAACAAACAATGACCATTCCTAGATGCTGATGAAGCCAAAACTTAGAAGCCCTGGTGTAGACCAATCACAATTTATCTTGTGGCAATGATGAAGACCAAGGGATATCCACCAGCTCTTGACAAACGTCCACATCGGTTACTGGGAAGAGAGATGGCACAACCATCAAGTGGCTTACAAAGTGTGCCTGGCACACCTAGCTTTCCAAAGCAGTTGTTAGGCTTAGGGAATATGATATCCAAAAAGATGACCACTTGGAAACACAAATAAGTATTTCCCTAACTTTCCAAAAGAAGAAGCAAAGCAATTTGTGAGAGGAAGTAAGATCTCTCTAGAGACACATCTGGATTCCAATGGGAAAGTTAGAACAGGTATCAGATTCGTTATTGAAAAAATGTCTTACAGAGGAAAGATGGATGAGTCATGAGAGGCAGGTATAGCTTGATAACAATAGATAAGATGCTTGCAAACAGCACGCATCATGCAACAGATCCTGTTTTAAATGCTCTACAAATATTAACTCAATTAATCCTTACCACAATCCAATGAGAGGAGCTCTGTTAGTATCCAAATTTTACAGTTGAAGAAATCAAGTCTCAGAGATCCTAAGTTGCCCAAGGTCATTGGTGAGGTAGAACTTTGAAACCAGCTAGTTTTGCAGCTTCTGTGATAAAAACGAAAGTTCGGCACGTTAATATTGTTTTTCTTGAGCATGGATATGTCTCTGATATCCTAGAGTATATTTTCCCCAATTACATTATAATATGTGCATAAGAAAAGGCTTTTTAACGGCAGTGTCTACTCCCTTACTCTTGTCTTCTTTCCTGTGGTGTAAACTCACTGAGGATGTGGCCACAGTGCCCAGAGGCCATGTTTTGAACTTTTATGTCCTCTCAAAAATTCATATACTGAATCCTAACCCCCAAACTAATGGTATTAGGAGGTGGAACCTTTGTAAAATAGGATTTGTGTTTTAGAAAAGACCCTGAACGCTCATTGTTCATATTCCTTCTCTTCCTTCTTGCCATGTAAGGACACAGAAAAAAGGCGGCCATCCACAAGACAAGATTACAGCCATCTCCTCACCAGGTATCAAATCTGCCAACACCTTATCTTGGACTCCCAGCATCCAGAACTGTGAGAAATTAATTTCTATTGTTTATAAGCCACCCTATCTGGAGTATTCTATTACAGCTGTCTGAACAAGTAAGACACCAGATGACAGTTTTAGAGCTGGTCATGCTAACCGACCACCCAGCATCAGAGCTCCTGTGGTCCACCTGAGGCCTTGTGGTAGCTTCCCAAGCTCAGTGCCTTTCTCTGCCCAATTCTGCTGGCTCCCTCCCCCCAGATTTTGAGCTTTTCATATACTCCCTGCTTGCCAATCTCTCACTTTGGGCTTTCTGGGGAGCCCACTTCTTGATAGACACTGCCCCTAGCCTTGTCTCCTCCTCCTCGCATCTCTCAAACTCAGATAGTGGGAAGAAAATTTAGTTTTGCATTCTGCATTATATTGTGGCCCAGAAAACACAACTCCGTTATATTTCTCTCGTCAACCTTCTTAACACAGCACTTAGCATAGCTATAAATATTTATTGTTGATTTTGATCTGTAGAAAAGCATATTTTACCTTCATTATGGGGATCTCAAAAGATTAAAAATGGTTTTTTGATCATCCTTGATTTCCCCTTAATAGTTAATTTGGAAGTGATTGTCAACAAATTTATGTAAAACGCTCCTTGAACTTGTTTTCGTCTGGTCTCAACGGTGGTGAGTGACTATTGACTATGTTGTTGTCCTCTTTCATAGGCTCCTTTTAGTGTCTCTCATTGTGATGCATTTCCTGACAATTTTCTCCCTGACCTTGACATGCATATATCAAGCAACTCAAAAAATTCAAAAATGCAGTATGTAAGCCAGATCTTTTAACATTAAAATGTTTATGAAGATGTTTCTGTTTTATAATGTTTTTGGTTTTGTTGTTGTTCAAAGTAAGCAAAACTTTATAACAGTCAAAGCTAATCAATAACAGAGTGGACAAGAGACACATCTCCCGTCTTTGAAGACAATGCAAGTATAGACCAGACAAACAGATGACAGGATATTATCAATGGGACTCAGTGCAACAAGCATTTACCAGATGACTGTTAAAACCAATTTTGACCTTAAGAGTCCTGATGTATGGTTAATTTGCATTTATGTTTTCTGAGGATGAGTTATTCATGTACCTAGTCTAATTTCCTAGAAATGGTTAGCAACATTATTTTTAAGCAGCAGCATAAAAACTTTTACCTAACAAATTGACAAAAGTTAAAAAATTGTTACGTTAGTATTCAACACTAACAAGAACATGGGGCAAAATACACTATCAAGAACTGTGGGTGGAATATAATAGTTTATATTCAAATAGCCTTGTGAAGGGAAGTTTAACATTATTTATAAAATCTAAAATGTGCAAGGTATTGGACCCAATATTTTCATCACTAAGAATTTAGCCTACAGGTAGGATCACACAAATAGGCAAAGGTGTGTGTGTTTCAGGCTATTACAGCATTATATATAATAACAAAATATTGGAAACAAATGTTTTCTATAGGGTACTGGCTAAATAATCCATGATTTGGTCACACAATGGAATATTTTGTGAATGTCTGGATGGATGAGGCACATCTATGAATACTTCATGCAAAGATATTCAAGGGGTCTCATAAACCAAAGAAAGCAAGTTTCAGAATAATGTTTATATTTCTATGCTTAGCAAAAAGATTTTGCACACATGCAATTTAAGGACTGTCTAAGCCACACCTGTGTATTACTCATCACTGACACCATTAGGATGGAGATGACAATAAGGACCCCATGTTGAGATTTTTTTTCTTTTTTTTAATTTCTTATGTTAAGGATGTGGGGTACAATTCAGAGTTAGGCATACAAATGTTCATTATGCAGGTACCCTTGTTGATGAGGTGTGCAACCCCTCCCCCAGCAGATTCCCACTACTGCCAAACCTGCCTGTGTGAGATTTTTTAAAGGAACAAGTCCGTGTAAAATTGCATTGTGTATATGCACCACATTTAAAAAATCCAGTCCGCTATTTAGAATCTATAATACTCAGTGAACTATCACAGAAACAAAGAACTGAGTATACCACATGTTCTCACTCATAAGCAGACCCTGAACAATTATCATAATACTTTAAGAAAGGGATTGGTAATAGTGGGAAACTACCAGGGGAGGGAAAGGGGCACACTTCATCAATAAAGCTACCTGATCTCAAAGCAGTGAAGTGGGGGCCAAAGGGAGGCCCAAACTTTACCTACACAACGACCATTTGTATACCTAACCCTGAATTGTACCCATCTTTAAAAAAAATTTTTTTAATAAAAATAAAAAAATAAAGGAGCAAGTCTTAGAATAGTTTGGTTCTGAGACAAGTGAATATGGATAAAAATTTAAAAAGAAATTTTTAAAGAGATGGCTGGTAAGCGTGTGTTTCTCAAATTCCATTGAAATGACAAAAGAAATTTTAAAAATAAGTGCAGGAAGATTTCTATCAGCAAACCTGTCAAGTAAAGAATCACTGGAAGATACCTAATGAATGGAACCAGTTTGAGGATGAAACCCAACAAGACATCAGCAATCCCATCCAGGCAAAAGAAGGAACCTTCAAAAAAGTGACATTTCCCAGCAGAACTCAGAATAGATGCAAAATTTGGGGAATCAAGTGTTGGAAAGAGGCCAAGGGGTTAGGATGAAAGAGGTTCATTAAAAAAAGGAGTGCACAACTAGATCAGTTTCTGCTCCCAGACAAGTCGGCCCTGGCATTTTCATTTAGGTAAGGGCTGCAGATATAGTTTTATAAAATGTGAATTCTGTGCCCAGGCAAAGCCACAGCCATCATGAAGATGGAGCCTGCATCCAGGAGACTGACAGCATCTTCAATGGACATTTACCAAGCCATGTCCATCCTTGTCTCACTCATCCTTCTAAACCAGAGCAAAGGCCTTGCACTGTCTACAGGAGAATGAACTCCCAGTTGGCTGGGGAAATACACTCCCATACTCACATTTGTTCAATCCAAACCCAAGTTCAGAAAGCCTTATCTACAACAAGGGAGAGAATCATTTGTTGTTTAAGAAAACCCATGATGAGAAGGAAGATGCCAAACTCAATATTAAAAAGTATTTTCAAAAAAAAAAATTTATGGCTAATGAAAGTGAAATAAAATATTGTCAATTCATGCATTCAGAGAGATTGGAGACGATATCTTATGCATACAAATATGAAAAATAATGTATCAGCTATCTTATGGATTGAAAGCATGATTGTTAAAACAAAGTCTCAGGAGAAGATTACAAAAGCAGAGGGAACCAGATAAAAATGGGCTAGTAAATATAGCTATTATGAAAAAGAGCACAGAGGGTCTTCAAAAAACTAAAAATAGCATTGCCAAATGATCCAACAATCCTACTTCTGGGTATATAATCAAAGGAATTGAAATTGGCATGCAGAAAAGATGCATGCACTCCCATGTTCACTGCAGAATTATTCACAGTAGCCAAGATATGGAATCAACTCAAGTACTCAGCAAGGGGTAAATGGCTAAAGAAAATGTGATCTATATACACAGTGTAATGCTATTCAACCATAAAAAAGAAGAAAAAATCTGCCATTTGAAAACATCAATGAACTTGGAGAATATTATGCTCAGAGAATTAATCCAAGCACAGAAAGGCAAATACTGCATGATCTTACTTACATCTGGAACCTAAAGAGTTGAACTTATGGAAGTAGACAGTAAGATGGTGGTTACCAGGGGATGAAGAGGGGTGGAGGAATTGGATGGGCAAATGAGAGATGTTGGCCAAAGGGTACACTTAGGAGGAGTAGGCTGCCGTGATTTATTGCACAGAACAGCAATTCTAATAATAATGTATTATGTATTTTAAAATTGCTTAAAGAGTAGATTTCAAATGTTTTCACCACCAACAAATAAGTATGTAAGGTGATGGATTTGTTGATTAACATAATCATTCTACTGTGTGAACATATATCAAAACATTACATGGCACTCACAAATACATGCAATTATTATTTGTCAACTTAAAATAAAATGAATAAGAAACAAAAGAACTATAGATATTGATTAAATATACTCTTTAAAACATTCAAACATGTGAACTTGTCATATTATCAAATGCTGAGAACTATGACTAAAACATGCTTGAAAATGAAAGAAACAATAATAATTAAGAAAATAAAGTTGAAATAGCTTGTGCAAAAAAAATGGGTTAGTAAACTGAAAGCTAAAGCTAAGTTGTTTTCACAGAGGGCAATGCAAAAACCAGAAGAAAATGAGATAAAGTTTAAGGAAAGTAGGAGATAGAGCCATACACATTCACAATTGTGGCATAGGGGATGGTATGATCAGAGAAATGACAGAAGATTTGTTATAGACCCAAAGACTGAAAACATCACATGGAAAGAGCCCACAGGGTGCCAGAAATGCCCACAACTTGACACGACTTTCAAAGATTTCTGATTGCCAGTGTTCCAGAAAAACCATAGACTCAGGAAGAAACCAGCTTACCTACAAAGGTGTCATGATCAGACTGATGTGAAATTAGATATTTACAGTATTATTATGCAGACTGAGATAACATCTTTAGGTTTTATTAGAAAAATTATTTGATGCCTAGTTAAAATTTGATACAAGTATAGACAAGATAAAGACTGTATTTTCAGATTTTGAAAATATACCAGTAATTAAATATTTCTGAAGAAATGCATAGAGAATTGAATTCAGAAATCAAAATCAAAGACAGAAATGAAGGCAGAAATGCAAATATGGAATATGGAAAATAGCCCAGAAAACCTAAGAATACACACTTGTATGCATAGCTGAAAAAGTGAAGGCAATCATTAAGAAGCACGTTGGGAGGTTGAGGAGAGAGGATTGCTTCAGGGGTTCGAGACCAGCCTGGGCAACTTGGTAAGACCTTGTCTCTACAATAAATCAAAAATTAGGCAGGCATGTTAGCACACACCTGTATTTCCAGCTACTTGGAAGTTTCGCCTGAACCCAGTGGGTAGAAGATGTGGTGGCCATGAGCATGCCACTGCACTCCAGCCTGGGCAACAGAGTAAGACTCCAACACACACACACACACACACACACACACACACACACACACACACACACACACACACAAAAGAAGCTATTCTTAAGGAAATAGATGCATAATGTAAAAAACAAAACAAACAAGCCAACAAAAACACCTTGAAGCTAAAATTCCAGATAATTTTTAACAAACAGAGTAGACCGGAGGGAATAAAGAAAAGATTCTAAAATCCACTAGTAGAGAAAATAGTCACAAGCAAAGTATCCCGAATCAAACTTCTCAATAGCAACCCTAGAAATAGAAGTAAATGAGGCAACCCTAGAAATAAAAGTCTTTGAAACATTAGAGGAAATATATTATCAAATGAAAACTTTTGAGCAATCAAGTATGAGAAAAAATAGAGACTTGTATGTTAAGGCACAAAGGTCCTCAAGAAATAAACTTCTTCTCAGAAAGACACTTGAGAATGTGCTCCCTCAATACAAAAGAGTAATCTATGAAAGGAAATCCCCATGGACGTCAGGAAGCAGAAAGTTCAACTCAAGTGAGGGGAAGGGAATTTTCAGAATACTGATGGATGTGAGTTCAGTGGAGCATTAGACCCTACTGGAGTGGACACAGAGCTCCAGAAGAGAGAGGTGCAAGTAGATTTCCTAACATATTAATTATATTGACAGTGTTATAGCTGATAGAAAGTTTGAAAATGAATTAAAGTGGGGGGGTTGAAGGTCAGCTAGAGGTAAGAACACCTGGGATTTGTGAAGCCAAGTAAGCTGCCCACATGAAGGCATAGTCAGGGATAAGAAAAGACATCCTGGCGGTAGTGACAAAATTTTCAGTTAATATGTGGAGAAACTGGAAATACGTCAGGCCAGAGCAACAGAATTGATGGAGAACACTTTGGCCAGAGGTTGATCTCAAGGGAGAGACTTTTTTTGCTGAAAGTAGTAAAAGCAATATTTGGTGGAACCGAGAAGAAATTCTTGACAAATAGTGCTTAGTAATGATAGTAATATGCCTATATAAAGAAAACAAAAGTGTGCCAAGTTTTTAAAATTAAATTATGCATAATAAGGAATTATATACATAATACATACATTTGTGCATAGTAAAGAACTAGTGTCTTTAACCTCTAAAGGATTCAGAAGGTTCAGAAATTCTCCTCCCCAAAAACCTATCTACCTCTTCTCCGTTGAAGCAAACTGTGGAATAAAATGTGACTGTATCAATCTTGAAGTTCAGAGGATTTTTTTTTTAAAGTTAGTGATGCCATGATCTTCTTTACTATTTTTCCCAGTAGCTATTGTATTGAGTTGCATTTTCAGTTTAAATCTTCCTTGTGGGTTAGTCTAGGAACCTCATCACCATTTATAATATTGTTTTTTGGGAAAATGTATCTAAATTAAAGTAATTGAATAAAGTGTTCGATGAAACCCATTGTTAATAAAAGATTTCATGTTTATGCAAATAAAAGCATCTACACAGTTTTTGGCCAATAGCTTATAAATAATGCTTACACTGAAATGTTCTGTCGGTTGAATGGTCCGTATTCATCTCTTTGTGACTTAGAGTTCAAACAATTATTCCCCAGCAGGTGGTGGGCAGAGAGTGAAATAAGATGCCACCAGGGAGACTTTAGTTAGGTAAGACTCAGGCCAGCCCATGTCTAAAAGGTAGGAATAAAATTAAAATGATTTCCATGTGAGTCAACCACTTTTCAAATTCTACCGGTGATTATAACGGGGTGGCTAGAAACTTCTAAAATTGTAGCTGGTCTAACCCAGCTCCCCTACACATTATCACATGTTAACGATGCCACTTGTATACCAAATCCTGAATTGTATCCTACTTCTTTAAAGTCAAATATATATTTTTAAAAAACTCCTTAGTAGTCCCATGCCTAAATATCTCTCTTGATTTTAATGATGGAAGCAGTGGAGATCATTTAAGGGAAAATAAAATAATTAATGGAGCACACTTATTAGATTAACGATTCCATTATTGATCATGGGATTGAGGCATCAACAAGTTCATTGTCATACTCTATACTCAATTATTCTTTTTACTCCTCTTTTATTTCCTCTTTGATGTTTCCTAGCAAACTAAATAACTAAAAAAGTTTCAAATGTAGAACAGCACATAATTCTTATTATTATGGTTAATTAAATAACACGTTATGGTAATTACGCCTTCCCCTCACTCTTCTCTTCCTGTTAATTTAGTTCCTAAATTTATTTCTGAACTGTGGACTTTAATAGATAGTTGTTTTAATGAGGTCTTTAAAAACGCAAGGATTGTTGATAAGCTTGTTCTTAAGATTTGTCTTCAAAGTGACATAGATTTCAGGTAATTTAAAGGTAATATAATGAAAAGCTCAACATTTCTTGGGAAATAATTAAGAAAGTAATAAAACTATTTAGTAGTGATCAAAGCTTCATCAACGTCCTTTAAATATTGGTTTCTATTCTATTGCTTTCTTATTTGATGTGACTTGATTTTTTGTCATTAGTCTGATCCATCAGCTATGATTCAATGCCCTGTAAGTTATAAATTTACCTTGTCTTGGGAATATAGCCCAGGGCAGGGAAAGACCACACTGGCAAATGACCCCAAGACAAATTGAGGACATCAGTGAAGTGACTTTTTCTTAGGCTGCCCACAGACTCCACATTCTCTCTTTAGGCACTTCCACCACTTTTACCCCCAACTCAGGGGACCAGCTTGCTTGTTTTCACTTTCCCTGACTGACCCCATGCTATCCCCCCAACAAGAGATCTGAGCCATTAACATTAGAATACAATCAGGTGAGAATTAAAATGGTACCTCACAGGTAGGTCAGTGGCTCACGCCTACAATCCCAGCACTTTGGGAGACCAAGGTGAGAGGATTGCCTGCGTCCACAGGGTCAGACCAGCCTGGGCAACTTGGTGAGACCTCATCTCTAATAAATCAAAAAATTAGCCAAGTGCGGTAGCACATGCCTGTACTTCCAGCTACTTGGAAGGCTGAGACAGAAGGATCACCTGAGCCCAGGTGGTGGAAGCTGCTGTGGCCATGAGCGTGCCACTGCACTCCAGCCTGGGTGACAGTGAGACTCCAACTCAAAAGAAATAAAAATAAAAATTAAAAACAAATGGCACCTCTTCCAAGACAAAGAACACCACAAGATTTTACAGACCTGTTTTTGTTTTGTTTTGTTTTTGCTTTTGTTTTGTTTTGTTTTACCTCATCTAAGAAAAGAAAAATATATATTTCAATTCAGGAGGAAACAAGGGAGTTATTCTGAGCATAGGTTTTATATATCCAAGAAGAAAGACACTAAAATCACATTTCAATATTTGTGACTGAAAATCTCTAACCCTGGACCAATGCAGTACGTGTTCATGAATGTTGTTGTCACCCTTCACATTATGTAGGCATGAGGCTATCCCTCCATCCAGTCCTCAGGGAATCAATCAGCAAATTCTACTGGTTCTTTTTCTTCTTCCTATTTGTCCATTATTCTCCATCCCTACTTCCAGATTCCATCTAAGTCTTCTCAGAATATTACCTCAATCGTCCCCAAATACTTTCATTATGTTGCACTTGTTGATGAAAAAAGCCAAACTCTGTAAAATATTTAAAGAGGTTTATTTTGAGTCAATATGAGTGACTATGGGTCAGGGCACAGTCTCAGGAAGAGAAAGACTTGCCCTAGGTGGTCAAGTTACAGCTTGGCATTATACATTTTATGGAGACAAGAATTATAAGCAAAGGCATAAATCAATACTTGGGAAGTATACGTTGGTTCAGCCTAAAGAGGCAGGATATTTTGGAGCAGTGGGGAGAATGGTTTGACCCAAGTACAGAGTCCAACCTCCTTTGACTCCACCAACCAAGATGCTCACTCTTCTTGGTATTAGTTTAGCTTAAAACTAAACGTTTGCGCAAATCTCCAGCATGCAGTTCAGTGAGTTGCACATGTGTCCACACCCAAGTCACTGTGATCTAAACCAGATCTGGAGCATTTCCAACAGCCAAAAGCCTCCCTAGTACCTCCTTCCTTCCTTACAGTGACCCCTACCCCGGGTAGCAACCACCATGCCATAAGGTCACGAGCATGTAATTTGCTTAAGGTTATTAGTGGTTCTGAAACCCTTGCAGTGCCTCACATAGAATGGATATTGAGGCACATCACTCTGTAAAGGGAGGAAAGGTGGAACATATGTCATTTTCCATGAAATGTCAACATCAAATGCAAGTCATTAAAAATTCCATTTCAAGCCTTCGTCTGATCGAGTCCAGAGATTTTTGTTTCTATGAAAGTCTTTTGTTTTGTATCTATCTTTTGAGCTTTTTTAATCTCATTTTTAGATAGTAAGTTTAAAGCAAGCTAATTTATACCACTGTTCATTAGAAATTAAATCACTGGTACCAGATTACAAATATACCTTTTCATTCATTAGTCACCTCAAAGAGTGAGATGACATGCATTTCAGTTATACAGGTAGCTTCCATTAACCCATTCTGTTTAGTCAAAAAGAAGAAGTTGAGTAATACCAAATGTAATTCAGAATTTACCAGTAATCAGTGAAATCACAGTTCTACATGATTGTTTATTTCACCTTTATAGCTGAAAGTAGAGGGAAAAAATACAGGCTTGTCTATACCTGTAATCATCTATCTAATGAAGTCTTGGAGGTTAGAATACCTGTATTATAATCTTTGTATAAGCAATAGTGCCTAACTCAGTATCCTAGGCAGATACTGCTTGCTGGTTGATAGCAAAGAGGGTAACCGCAAATGTAACTACCTCCCCCTTGCAAAAGACCTGGAAGAGGTACACGAAGCCAGAAATCATGTTTTATCATTTCTTACTTATTTTACCCTAAATGTCATGGAATCCATCAGCTAAGATTCAAAGGAAGATAAGTGGCCAGACAGAATTCTTAATCCGGGTCTCCCTCACTCTTTAGCAGTTAAATACTTTTGCTATATTTTTCCAATTTGGGGAGGCACAGAAAGTTTGCAGACATCCAGTTTTCTAAGCAGAATGTGTGTTTATTTTGCCATTACCTTTTAAAGGAAAGGTCTAGGGTAATGCCTCAAGTAAAGTTAACAAAAGTCATGAGTTACAGAGATAGTCAGTGGCTAGACCAGTGTTAGAAAATGGTCAGTTCCAGAGCATCCATGTTTTATGTGGGCCAAATCCTCTCCTGGCTTCAGGTATGAATTTGTCCTCATCAAGATAACTCAATACATATTTATGAAAACATGCTTTTGTCTGAATGATGTAGGTAGTAAGTGGAAAGCTATATCCTTTGTATGAATTAATATTCAAAAACGAACTACACTGCCCTGATTCACAGAGTGATTGCTTATTTTGTTCTTGGGAATCCTGTGTATACAATCAAAACCAACCTCATAATTTGTCCCATTCTATTCATATGGCTGTTGGTCAATTCTCCCATTACTTTTATGATATCTTGAATTAAAATGAATCCTAGCAGGAAGTAATATCAGTCTTACTTCAGCTTTGAGAACTCATGAGGAGGCATCAGGACTGTTTTTCAGAGAAGGTGTGTTCCATCTAGAAAGGAAAACCATCCCTGCCATTATTCTTTTCATCTACATACTAAACTCTGCAAAATCCCAAGCTGATTTTGACTCAACATATTTCCTTGTAACCACATCACTCTGAAGGACAGTGTCATTGGTCAGAACCTCAAGGTGTAAATTAACGAGATAATAATCACTTTGCACAAACTTTTGACTAAAGTTCACATTCCAGCTCTAAGCTGTCTTAACTATGTGTACATGAGCACATGATTTTACATTTTGGTTCCCCATGTTTTTCATCTATAAAATAAGGCTAACATTAGGGCTTAACCACATCGATTTTTGAGTGAATCAATGAGCTCACAAATGAGAAATGCTTTAAGCAACAGCAACCTTGGCATATAGTAAGCACTCAAGAAATGTCAGTTACTGTCATTTATTGACTACATAGAAATACAAAATCTACAGACAATATTACATTTCAATGGGCCAATCATGTCAAATTTAAACCTAGTTGCCCCTGGGCAGATTTTGTATATAAAATATTCCAGCCAACTCCTGAACTTGCTGCACTAGGGTGTTCTGTGCTATTTTCAAATAATAATTTAAAGGAACAGCTGTTCTTAATATCGTTTCTGTTCTGATCAATTTTCTGCATTCTTACCAAAAAGAATCCACATAGAGACTAAGTGTATTCCAAAAGTCATACCCATGCTCCTTTCACCCTCAAATTAGTTAATGCCATAGAAAGCTAAGACAAGTGTTTACTATTTTCATTTGTCAAATTCTATAGGCTGAGAGGTGAATATAAAAATAAGACTTAGAAAGAAAAAGAATGGGAGAAAGTGAAGGGTGGGGAAGAGAGAAAAGAATGGTGTCTGTGACAAAGACATGCTAGCTGTTCTTGGATTTCTTCTCCTTTCTTCTCGTCTATACACTAACTCAACTGACCTCTACCACACAGGCTACAAATGTGACATTAAAGTACTTGTTGGTCTTTTCCCAGATTAGAAGTTCTTCTGTGCTCAGAACATAACCCATTCTGCTTACTTTATTTTTACATTTGTGATTTAAACAATGTTTAGAATGGCCCAATTTGAAATTACTCAGTAAATGGCAGATATAAGATAGTTTGAGCTGACCACATATTTTCTTGTGCATAGATTAACCTGTATGTACAAATGTGTTCAGACATGTCAATTCCAATAGTGTTCCAAAGAATTTTTCCCTTTCAGAGGAGTTATGTGGTTTATGTTGTGTTCCTAAGGCTCTGGTCTTTCAGTGGGCTATTGCAGGGTAAAGACGTGATAAACCTTTTCCATTGATCTTTTTATTCTACAACCCATAAAAGAAAATGCTGGACTCTTCCATTATTTCCTTTCTCCCTCTCCCATCCCTCCTCCCCATCTGTCCCTGGCCTCTCATGCATGGTCATTAGAAGCAAACAGAGGACCACACTTCTGCCTTTTAATTGGGTGTTTAACGGGACAGTGTTTGAAAGCAATTAATGGGGAAAAACATTTTTGTCCTGTTTTATCAATTGGTCTTCAGGAAAAATGCGTACCCAAGGTAATGATTCTGTGTGAGCCAGGAAACTGTTGTCCTTTTCAGTTTTTCCCATGTCACAATTTATTCATTTAATTCAATTCTCCAAAATTACCGCAGTGCCAATTATCTCTCTGTGTGTGGAAAATGAGTTCGGCCTCCTTCAGCTTTTCCTTCATCTGATGCCTGCTTTTGGCTTTTCTTCTGTGCCTGAGTAATGTGCGATGTGAAAAAAAGGAGAGGATCTTCAAAAATATGTGAAGTGGCTAGAGTGGCTTCTTGGTACCTGTGAAGAGTCCCCTCGAAGCAGCTTAGGGAACAATGGCAGATTGCGTCTGGCTGGGGTTTATTTTGTCCACATGATCCATTTCACACGCAACCAAGCAACTGATGAATAGAGGATTAACACAAGTTTTCACCTTATTGAAATGAGTAATTCAAAGCAAACAAATAGGGCTAACTAGTTAGAATATGAAATTAAAGATTCTCTAAGTCCCTTTGTTGTCCTACAAGTCACATTCTCACTCAACCAAAAAATATGCAGATAGACACACAAACACCAGGTCACACAGTTGCCTCCAGGTTAGTTTGATCCACTTGGGCTACATGTTGGAAACACTAAGCAAATTTGTTGGCATCACGTAGCATATACTCTTGCTCACTGAGAAATAATTAGCTTCTTTATCATCAGAACTTGAATAAAAAATGTAATCAATAAGTGTATTGAAAAACATTAAGATAATGACTTGCTTTTAGATTATTCTGTCTTAGTGCTAAATTTAACCATCACAATTATTGTAAAATCTATTTAGGTATCATGTAGAACAAATTCAAATGAATACTGAAACCATGATGTCTTCAGTTTGATATGCTGTAGCTTTGTTGGTTGCAAGAATTTCTTTATGACTATAGACTAACTCATCCCATTGGAATCACTGTGGCAATTAACAATGATGTACAGAAAGATTGCACACACACACACACACACACACACACACACACACACACACACACCCCTACAATCAGAGTCCTTGAATTCACTCTGTGAAAGGATTAGATTTCATAGTATTTGAAGGCAGCATGAAAAGTAACCAACTTGATGAGTACTTCATTTTCTATAGTTTTAGTTTTATATAGTCATAGTCACATCTGTTTTTAATAACTTAAATAGCTTATTTATTTCTAAGCATACTTCTCAAGCATAACCAGAATATGGACTCAATTTCCTACCCCAACCCAATATTATCAGGCATTGCTAAAATAAAAGAAAATAAATTCTAAGAGGAAAATTGACAGGATTTTTTATAAGATTATTTATAGACATTGAATGTTTTCAGGTACATACAATTCTATTTTCACTAATCTATTTATTTTGGACACCCAAAAGATGCACATCATGTGGCTATTTAGGAAGGAAAAAAAATAAGAAGAAATAATACCTAACTTTTATGAATTCATGACCTAATGAGAAAGAACAGATATGCAAATTCAAAAGAAAATTCATGAAGTTTATCCTAAGTATCAAACTATTGGTGTTGACATTTAGGGATAAAAAGAGTAGATAAAGTTGGTAGAAATACAGGATTCTTTTTTGAGAGAAGTGGAAGACAAGATTATAAAGACAGGTTTGCAGGAGAATGACTGACACACTTGCTCTGTGCCTAGGAGGGAATGCATAAATAGAGTAACAGGAAGACAGGACCTTTGAGGAGGCCATCTGGCACTGGAGTGCAGATGAATTGTACTAGGAAGAGAAGGTTTGCAGTGAAGTGCCTCAGAAGCTGTTTCATAAGCCTGTAGTAATCAGAATGTGGCCATGGACACTGCATGGAAGTGAAGCGATGCATGTCAGACTCCACCAAAGAAATGACTGGTTGGATAATGAGAGGTAGAGTAAAGAGATATGAAAGCCCAAGCTACTCAGAGCTCCTGAGCCTCTGCAACTTGGATAAATGATAAGACCACCAAGATGTAAAGAGATCTCAGCAGATAGACCTGAGCTTAGAGGAAAATAAAGTCAGTCTGAAAACGTGGAGCATGTATTGATGGGAAATCTAAACTGGACAGTCAGGGTGGAGTTGATGGGGAGGTTGGAAGCGGAGACATAGATTGAGAAGTCAGTCCACAAGAAAGTACTGTGAGTTACCAGGAAATTCAAGGCAGACGGTGTCGTGGACACCGAGCACTGTGTGTTTTGCTAAATCTTGGGGATGGGAGGAGGCACAGGGAGGAAAAGAGTTAAAGGAGTCAGGGCAACACAGTGATCTGGGAATGCACACGGTTTGGATTTGGAAAGATGCATAGATGTGATGGGCAGTTCACTGCATGCACAGTAGGGTTATCATAGCCATCCCAGGGAGAAGCGGCTTCCAGGAGTACCCTACTGTCCATGACACTGACCTGCCCACATCATGAGCCCAACTTCTTCACCAATACGCTCAGCTCCACAAATTCTACAGAAAAGTAAATAGAAAGGCAACTAGCTTCTCCTTAAAATGAGCAAAATAAATGATCCGCAGTACAAAATTTGTATATATACTTCTTTGGCTTGTAACATGTACAATAGGTAATAATCACATTCTGTTGAGAAAGAGCAACTTTGAGGATATCCAAAGCCAGGAAAATCCCAATCTATTATTTGAGAATATGTGTTTGCTATCAGCAGTGAAACTTTAGAAAAAAATTTTGGTTAAATGACACTAGGTTTAGTTTGTGTTGTAGTAATCATCATCATTTTTATATTACATTTCAAGTAGATAAAAATTTAAAAAATATGTAATGAACACATCACATAAATATATATATATTAATAACTGGTTACTTTGTATGTTCTAATATGATGTCTGACTCACAATTCTTTGTTTCTAATAAAGAATGACAAATACACTTGGCCTGTTTTTTCCTCACCAGGAGTAGACACTTCCACAAAACCAATGTTCATCATTCCCATATGCAGTTTTATTCTTTATCTACTTTTTTGTATATCTATAAATGTTGCAGAATATGAATTCACAGGGTTTTTTCCAATGCTTTTATAATATATTAACCCTTGTGAGAAATTTGCATGATCACCCCAGATTAAGTCACAGCAAAATCTGGACTTCACTATGATCCCATCTCCCGTGCCCTGTCTGCACCAGCAGCATTGGCCTTTGCAGCCCCAGCTTTCTTCATTCTGTTCTTGTGCTCCTTTCACTGCTTCCCTGAGCTCTTTTTCTTTTCATACAGCCGTGTATTGAAAGTCTGTGTTTAAACAGTCACAAGGATGAAAGCAGCAGACATCGGGGCACTCCCAAAGGGAGAAGCATGAAGGAGGTAAGGGGCAAAAAATTACCCACCAAGTATATGACTACCACCTCAGTGATGGGCTTATTAGAAGCCCACGCCTCACCATCATGCACTATACCTATGTCACACACCTGCACAAATACCCCTCGAATTTATAAAAACCATCATTATCATAAGAAAACCTATGTTTAGATTCATTTTTCTTCACATAATCCAAGGGACCCTAAACCATGTCAAAGTCAGTTGTCTTGCCACGTTTTGAATTCAAATACAAAGGTGACATCCACTGTGGTCTTGTACATTTTGGCTAGTTTCTCCCAAATTTCTGCCTTCCCGGGATGTAGGACATTTATGACAATTTGTTTCCACTGGCTGAGTTGGTTGGTCATAAACTTCCTGGTATGGATAGTTATTGTGTTGTTCATGACTGCAGTCGGTCCTTAGGCAGCCAAGGAGCAAAAAAGTAGATTTACAGGTTTTCAAGTTTGTATAAATCCCATCATGCTGTAGGTTAGTGTTTTCAACTCAGTAAATTTTTAAAAATTTATTCATATTCATAGATGGAATTCTAGTTTATTCATTATAACAATTACAGAGTAGTCCATTATATGAATAAGCCACGATTTGTTGGTTTTGTTCTTGTTGAGCGCCCTTTAGATAGTTTTAAATTTTGCCATAATGAACAAGTTACAGTAAATATTTTAATATATGTCTCCTTGTGCATAAAGACCAGCGTTTCTATTGAATGTACATTTTTTATTTCTCTATAGATTATTTTTCAGGAAAAAAATCACTGTATGCTGTAGGTAAAAGTCAGTTCTATTTTAAAATCCAGAGTTTAAAAAAAAACATTACTAGAAAGAAAAGACACATTCAAAAAGAACACAGGTGCCT
Organism: Carlito syrichta; assembly: GCF_000164805.1. Taxonomy (NCBI): domain Eukaryota; kingdom Metazoa; phylum Chordata; class Mammalia; order Primates; family Tarsiidae; genus Carlito; species Carlito syrichta. The sequence goes on from NW_007257464.1 coordinate 98,796, forward strand.
TAAAGAAAAGGCCACGTGCTTGCCTTTGACAAGAAGCTTTGTATAATTTTACAACGATGCTTAAGCAAACTTTTACATGAGCTAAGGGTGGAGGACTGAAGGTATCTAGTCGTTAGTGTTGACTACCAGCTCTCAACCTTTTAAGATTACAAGGACCTTCTAAATAATGAAAGTTACTGCTTATGTGGATTTGGACTTTTTTTTTTAGAACATCAAGTCTTTGTAATGGGGGTAACTCTCTGTTGTTTTTGTGACTTACTGCAATAACAGTTTCACATGCCAACCCACAAGGTGGTCAGGTCTGATATGCGTGGTTGGTCGGGGGAAGGTCATGTAACAATAAAAAAGATGTCTGAACACTTAACCTGTTTTAAATTAGACTTGCCTACAAGAAACTTATCTATCTATGTCAGGATCGACATTTTATATTCATCCATTAGTTTATATTTTGTTTATTTAAAGATCAGGAAATTAATTTTTCTTCAAGAATAATATGTTTGGTGTGACTGATGTCAATTAATGTCTCCAATAAACTGTTGGGTTCACAGGAATAGTTACTTCTTTTATAGTGAAGATTCATACTCAGCAGACACTGGGGCAAGACAATAGTTTGCTTCTACAAACTGAAATGATGTAACGATTGAAACATAATGTATCCATTTCCCTACCATCAAAATTAGTACAACTTGAAATTTAAAAAATCACATTTAACCTAAGATATTTGCCCCCAGATTAAGGAAGCATTTTGGTGTGCCAGAATGAGCCTAGGCTCAAGAACCAAGACCCCCAAGTTCTGGTACTGGTTCAACAACTGACTGGCAGTGATGGTGAGTGAGTAGCTTCCCCTGGTGTTTGTCTCCCATCTCTGAGGGAGGGAAGCCCACCAAAAGTTGGCTCCCAAGACAGCACTCCTCACCCGAGGCTGTGACAGACACTGCTAATCGCTCCAGTCGACACTCGTTTATCCCAAACGTGTCTCAACACTGCGTTCACATTAGTCACTAAATAACACATGAGATGAAACCCATTTTCTATGCCAGATCTACATACTCTCAGAGGACTCTTCCAACTTCATCACTCCACGATTCTATGAAGGGATATATATGGAACACTCAACAGCCTGTGGAACAAAACAAGCTGTTAGAAGAGACCCCCCCATCCCATTTCATCACCTCTTAAGACAGACAATCCTCTTTGCCTGCCTCTGCTCCTTTGTGCTGCCCCAAATCCACAATTAATTGAAATAATTGGCTCGTGAGTTGTTACCATTAATTTTGCTTCATTTCACTTACATTTATTAAGTGTTGTGTTTCTTTTTTTCCTTGGAAAAAGTCTCATACTACAATGTGGACTTACGAAACGTTGGTGTAAATTTAAATAGGGAACTTATTGGTCATAAAGAATGTAGTGGCAGTTTCAAAACCATCAGTCACATTACCAGCTTTTATTTCGGTAGTATTAGATTCACGAAAACAAGTTTGGGCACCTATAAATTTCCCAGGATATGTGATTCTAAAGCCTTTTTTTAGTAGACCAATCTATTGAAGGGAATTAAAATGGTTAATTGTGTCTTTGAAAAGCAATTTATACTAGAGGTGTTTAAATGTCTGCACCACTTTAAAGGGAAATTGAAAAAGCAATATATGACCCATTACACACTAATCATCAGAAATTATCTTAAAATTGACTAAAGTATTGCTTACTTAAGTACTGTTGACCTATTTTCATTCAAGCCTGTCATCTATGTCTCTAGATATACAGTTTATAAGGAAACAATTTGGACACTAGAAACTTCTTCCTAGAGAATAATGACCATCCTCAGTAACTTACCACTAGATCATAAGCTAGTGCCTACAGCTGGTGATATAAAACAGAAAAAGATATTTTTTACTTGATATGGGAAAAATGTAGAACTTTCAAATTTCCAGCTTGGAGTTGACTCTTGAATTAATTTCAAGTTCTGGGCATATGTTTGAAAGTGAAGTTTTTATGATCCATGGGTTCTAACATTTAAGCCAACAAATCCAATTCAATGCTAACCTGTAACTATGTTTTATTTGCTATCTTTATTATGTCATGTTTTCTCATTATGAAAAGACCTGGGTTATTTCTAAATCTTAACCAACTGTGATGGGCAATTTTAGATGTCAACTTGACTGGATTAAGGAAATACCTAGAAAGCTGGCAGAGCATTATTTTTAGGTATGTCTGTGAGAGTGTTTCCAGAGGAGATTAGCATGTAAGTCTAAGTGGACAAAGGAGAGAAGATCCACCCTCAATGTGGGTGAACACCATCCAATCTGCTGGCAGCCCAGAGATAAGAAAAACAGAGGAAGAAAGAATATGTTGAGCTCTCTGCTGGCATTGGGATACATTCTTCCTCTTCTGTCCTTGGAGCAGCAACCCCAGGCACCCACAGCCTTTGGGTTCTAGGATTTACATTAGGGGACCATGGGTTCTCAAGCCTTTGGACTCAGATTGAGAATTGCATTATTGGCTTCCCTGGTTCTGAAGCTTTCAAAACAGGCTGAGCAATGCTACCAGAATCCCAGGGTCTCCAGTTTTCAGTTGGCCTGTCATGGGACTTCTCAGCCTCCCTAATCATGTGAGCCAATTTCTCTAATAAACCCTCTCTCTCTCTCTCTCTCTCTCCCCCCCCCCTTATCTCTCTCACCTATCATCTATCTATCTATCTATCTATCTATCTATCTATCTATCTATCTATCTATCTTATTGACCTGTCTCACTGAAGAACACTGACTAATACACCAGCTGAGCATTTTAAAGCAAATAACTTATTACACACATTACTAAGAGAAGAAATTGAGGTAGATAAGCGAATCCCAAACTGAGTTATACAGAGTTCTAGGCTTGTAAGTTTACCATTACCTCATCATTAAAAAAATGGAGAGAAACAGGAGAATTGAGGCAACCCATTAGTATGCAATGGAAACATAGTACTTTTTCCTATTGTATACATTAAGAATATGTATAAGATTTTGTTTGAACAGAATTGTTCTACTATTATAGTATTTTTAATTCACTAGACTACATTTGATTTTAGCTATTAGAGCAGGCAGACTAGGTCTTCCGATAAAACTTCATTATAAGACTTCTAGAAATTCTTGATAACATGTAGCAAACATCCTTTTAAAGTATAGCTAAAGTAACAAGAAAGCAAGAAATCCTCAGAGACCAAGGCAAGAGGGAACTAAAAGGCAGTGTGCTAAGCTAACTCTGATGCTGAGCTAAAAGAAGCACCTCATCCTCTAAAAAATGGGACCTCCACACAAAGCTGAGTGGGTTAATCAAGATCCTTTGCTGGTTGGAATTTTATTGTAAATTTAAGGAGAAAATTATGGGCAGAAAATTGAGGAAAATTGAAGGGCTGGCAACAGTAGGAAGCCCATGAGCAGAGGAGAGCTCCATCAGACTTGGAGCCACAGAAGGAACCCGTCCAACAGAAATCACAGTGGATAAGGGGTGTGGAGGGAACAAGGTGAGAAATACTCTGAACTCTTTCTCCTCTTGCCCTCTACTCTCCCGCCCAGGGCTTCCAACAGTTAAATCCAACCAAGACCCAACCAGCGGGCAAGGGGTTCTGGGCGCCATGGCCATAGGTTGCTACATACATCCTCCTGAGGGAAAAGTGCTGTGTCCCCACATGGCAGAAGAAATTCCTCTGCCAAATCCTTTTTTAGGGGCATTTTAATCCTGTTCATAAAGATGGAGCCTTCATGATTCAATTATCTCGTTGAGGTCAAACCTTCCAATACTTTTATATTAGGGATTATGTTTCAACAAAGATTTTGGAGGGGACACAAGTATTCAAACCATAGCATTGATCTTACAACTTAAATATTTTTCATAATTTAATGAGTTCTTTTATCAGATAATAAGAAAGATGTTTTTAAATTTTCAGTTATGGTTGTGACATTGACTCTTTGACACCATGTAATCTCCATGTCCGTTTGTGTTATAATTTGAGGCTATGCTAGAACCTTCTGGGTGAATTAAATCTTTTTTATTACACAGCATTTCTGTTTATCACTAGTAACACTTCTTGATTTAATCTCTATTTTATATTACTATGATGACACTGCTTTTTCTTTTTTTGATTTAGTTAAGAGGTTTCCAAATTTTCTCTGTTCATGGCAACCTTAGTACTCAGTTATTCTTTCCATGCTTCCTTAAGCAAAAGATAAAACTCAATAATTCCACTAATTAAACATCTTACCCCCCCAAAAATGGGTCTAAATAAATGAGTTAAGCAAGCTTGCAAGATACAAAGACACAAACACTAGTGATGAACAATGAGAAATTAAAACCACTATAAGAACAACAAAAATATTAAATATTTAGAGATATATTTATGCACATATAATATATATACAAGACATGAACATTGATAATTGCAAAGTATTACTGAGAGAAAATTTTAAGACCTAAATAAAGGAAAAGAGATACCATGTTTATGTTTCTATGTGGCAATTGACATGTTGTTTTGAAAACTTATACAGAACTGCTAAGGATCGAATAGCAAGATTTAAACTACCCAATTACAAGACTTACAAAACTGTACAAAACAATATCGTGAAGTTCTGGCAAAAGAACAAACATGGAAAGTAATAAGACTGCATAGAGTCAGAAACACACCCCCATAACTATGGGCAATTGATTTTACACAAAATCTCCAAGAAAACTCAGTGGAAGCAAGGATAGTCTTTTCAACAAATGATGCCAGATATCCACATGTCAGAAAAATAAATAAATAAACTTCAATCCTTACCTTACACAGTACACAAAAATTAACTTGACATCGATTCACCTTTGCTAGATTACTTCTAAGTGGCAGGCTTTCAGGATCCCACCCCAGAACATGAGATGGTTCACCCTCCCCTTTGGTAGACCTGGCCCTCAGTCTTGAGGAGCCATCTACTCTCCCCTGCTCAGCCTTTTAACTGCTTCCTCTAGTATCAGAGAGTTTCCCAAGAAACCAAGCAGCCCTGGACACTGGGGTTACCTGCTTCTCTTAGTTGTCTCCCAGATTCTGATGCAAAACTTCACTGATTTGTTAACTCTGCAAATTCCTCAAGGGGTGTGTGTGTGTGTGTGTAGTGTGCACGCGTGTGTGCATGTGTTTCTATTTGTTCTAAGCATACGTTTTAATCTGAACTACCTGGTGCACCATTACTGAAAGTAACTGTATTTTTTTTTCTTGGTTGCTTGCCCATCTGTTTCTGAGCGGTGTGTGCTAATGAATCCAGTAACCTTATCAATCTATCTACTTTCCTCCTGATTCACTCTGTTTATGTTTTATGAGGGGATTGTTTTTTCTTCTTATGTCCATAAGTAATGATTTTTCCCAAGCACACTGTCTCTCTGCCCCTTCACTTACTTTGCCAGGGAAAGCACATGTATCTTTGTTCTCCTTACATTTTCCATGAAGTTATGCTTTACACAAAACTAAAGTCACTACTCTGCTTTTCTTTAGTTTCACATCTGTGTAATATATTATTTGCTGTATTTTCAGCTTTTCTGCACCCTTTTAAATATAAAACTTGGAAATAACATCTCTGAGTCTCCGTTGTTGGTTTTAGAATCTGGTATTCTCTTTTCTTTTGATCAATGACTTTCAACCATTTACATTTATGAAAATACTGTAAGATTAGGCAATTTATCTTATTGCACATTTTTCCTTATAAAATTTTCTTTTTAATTTTGTCTTCTTTTTTGTCTTGCCTTATAGACATTTATTCTACTTGTTTGAAAGTTATTTTTTTGTTATTGCTACCTACAAATTGTTAAGACATAATATCTGCTTATTTATCCTATAAATGTTTTAATAGCTACATTTTTAATGTCTTCCCTTGTAAAAGATGAGAAACATAATATTCTTTATACCCATACTCACCTTGCATAGTACATTAGTTATCTACTGCTGTGTAAGAAGTTATCCCAAATTTAGCTGATTATATTAATAACAACAACAGTTATCTGAGGATGAAAACGCAGACATAGCCCACCTGGGTGCCTGAATATCTAACAAGGCAGTAGTCAAGGGTTAAGTCAGTGTTTACATCATCTCACAGATGAGGATTGGTTCCCAGATCCTTCACATAGCTGTTACAGAGACTTCAGTTCCTTGTCACTTGGGCTTTCCCCTAGGGTAGTTCACAACATGGCAGCATAATCCTCTCAGAGTGAATGACCAGGCAAGTGAGTAAGAGAGAACCCAAGATAGAAGCCACAGTTTTTATATAATCTAATCTCAGAAGAGACAGCCCATTACATATACCAAAGTCTATTCTTTCAAAGTGCATCACTAGCTTCCAGCCCACATCCAGGATGGGGAGATAACACAAGAGCATGGGTACCAGTTGGGATCATTGGACTTTCCTTCACTATAGAATAGTTCACACTTTATAAAATACTGTATAAATGGAACAATACAGCATGTACGCTTTTTGTTTGTTTTGATCTCTCTTCTTTCACTCAGCATAGTTCAGTTTTAGCCATGTAATTTTGAGTATCAGTAGCACATTTCTTTTCTTACTGAGTGGTATTCCATTGCACGATACCCACAATTTGTCTTTTCAGATCTTGATGCACATATGGGTTGTTTCTATTTGTGGCTATCATTAAAACAGCTTTTTACGAACGTTTGTTTATAAATCTTTGCATGAAAATATATTTTCTTTTGTCTTGAACAAATACCTAAAAGTTTAATGGCTGAATTGTACAGTAGGGGGATATTTAATTGTTAAAAAAAAATTCCAGACTATTTTCCATTGTACGATTTAATACTCCAACTAACAATGAATAAGTGGTCCAATTTCTTCACACCTTCCCAACACTTAGTAAGGTCAATGTTTTTAATTTTAGCCAGTCTGGTAGATATGGCATCAGATATTATATCTTATTATGGACTTAATTTGTATTTATCTAATGCTTAATACTGTTACGCATCTTTTTCTGTGATTATTTTTTATTTGCATATCTTCTTTGGTGAAGTGTTCAAATCTTTTCTCACTTTTTAAATTGCATTGCTTAATTTCTTGCTGAATTTGAGAGTTCTTTACATATTCAGGACACAAATCTTTTATCAGGTATTCTTTTTCGTCTAGTCTGTGGCTTGTTTTTTGTTGTTTTTTTTTTTCATTCTCTAACAGTGTCTTTAAAAAGAAGAAGTTTTTAATTTTGAGAAAGTTCAATTTATGAATGTTTTCTTTTATAGATCATTTCTTGATATAATATCTAAGAAATCTTTTCCTAGCCCAATGTCATGATTTTCTGCAGTGATTTCTTTTAGTTGTTTTACAGTTTTTCATGTTGCATTGTCTGTGATTCATTTTGAGGCAATATTTGTATGTGGTGTGAAGTATGGATTCAAGGATTTTTTTTTGCATATCCAATTATTCCAGCACCATATGTTGAAAGGAATCCTTTCTCCAATGTGTTGCCTTTTGACCTTTGTCAAATATCAGTTTTCTGTATATGTGTGGGTTTGTTTTGGAATGCTTTGTTCTCAGAAATTGATCCATCTTCTATCATTAGTCCAATACAATGCTGCATTAATTATTGTAGTTTCATAATCATTCTTAAGGTTAGCTAACGTTAGTATTCTAATTATTTTCTTTTTCTTTTTATTAAATGTTGTGTTTTGTGTGTGCTTTTTGTTGTTGTTGTTATTCTAGATCTTTTGCATTTCCATGTGAATTTTAAACTCAGTTCGATTTCTTCAAAAAAACAAAAGCCTGCTGGGATTTTGATTGGATTGAACTGAATTTATAGAAAACCTTGGGGAAAATGGCATCTTAAAAATATTTAGTTTTCGGACGGGCTTGACGGCTCAGCCTGTAATCCCGCGCCTTTGGGAGGCTAAGATGAGTGGATTGCCTGAGCCCGCGGTTTCGAGACCTGCCTGGGCAGGCGAGACCTCATCTCTACAATAAAATCAAAAACAAAAGTAGCCAGGCATGGTAATGCGCGCCTGTAATTCCGGCTACTCTGAAGGCTCAGGCAGAAGGATTGCCGGAGCCCAGCAGGTCGAGGCTGCGGTGGCCGGGACCAGCCACTGCACTCCAGTCTGGGCAACAGAGTGAGACTCCAACTCAAAAAAAAAATTAGTTTTCTTACCTATAGACAAATAATATCTTTCCACTTATCTGGGTTTTTTGTTCTTCTATATGTAACATGTCTATGCCTCTCTCTCTCTCTGTCCATCTCTCTCTCTCTCTCTCTCTCTCTGTCTGTCTCTGAGTTGCACTTAAGATTTTGTCTTCATGACTACTTTAGAGCAATTTAAACATAATGTGTCTCAGTGCAGTTTTTCTATATGGTGCTTGTGGTAGGTTTCATTGAGCTTCTTGGATCTGTGGGTTTATAGTTTTCCCCAAGTTTAGAAAATTTTGGCCCTCATTTATTTAAATGTTTTATTCCTCCCTCCCCTTTTGGAATTTCAAATACCCATATATTAAGCTGCTTGAACACAACTAACTAATGATCTTTTTTCTAAAAAATTCTTGTTTCTCCCTGTGTTTCCTTTTGGATAGTGCCAAGTTTACTAATCTTTTATTTCATAGTATTTTGCCTGCAATTAATCCTTTCTAGCATATTTTTTATCTTAGACACTGTAGTTTTCATCTTTAGATATTCTATGTGAGTATTTTTATATCTTTAATATTTATCCCCATACAGAGTATAAGACATATGCTCTTTTACAACATATGGAATAGAGTTACCATTATTGTTTTAATGTCCCCCGTTATGCTAACTTTTTGCCAGTTCTGGATTTGATTTGATTAATTAATTATTCTTATGATTATGCATCTAGTTATCTTGCTTCTTTTTATACCTGATAATTTTTATTGAATGCCAAATATTGAATATTACATTTTTGTGTGCGGAATATTTTTGTATTCTTGTAAATCTTCAAGTTTATTCTGGGATGTAGTTAAGTCACTTATAAGTAATTTGAGTCTTTTGGCTTTTGCTTTATGATTTGTTGAGTGGTTCTTTATGATTTGTTGAGTAGAGCTCAGTGTAGGGTTATTATTCTCCTTTACTGAGGCAAGATCATCCTGAATACACTATCCAATTGCCCATGAGCTATGAGTTTTTTCCAGTTTTACTGGTGGAAAAAGTATTGTTCTGAGATCTGTGTGAAAACTGGGCACTTCTCTCTAATCCTTTCATATGTTCTTTCTCTGGGATCAAATAGTTTCCTTGTATGCCTATGTTGATCAGTACTCTGGAATAGCCAAGGGAAACCTTCTGTAGGTCTCTGGGGTTTTCTCTTTCTCTCTGAAACTCTCTCCTTTGTTAGTCTGGTCCTATGAACTCCAGCCATCCTCGTGTCCCTGTCTCTTAGCAATTTCTCCTCAACTCAGACAGTCCTCTGGAATCCACCTCTGTTCCCTTTCCTCCTACTATGCCTAAGAAGCTCTCTTCAGGAAGCATAGTCAACGACTCATAGTGCTCACAGTCTACTTCTCATCTCTCAGGGATCATTGTCCTCCAATGCCTGACAGTTTCTTGAAAACCCTTGTTTTATGTATTTTGTCTGTGTATTTTTCTTTCTTTCTTTTGTTGGATGTTTCAGGAAAGAGAAAAAAATCTCATCCCTGTTACAGTATTTTGGCTATAGTATAAATCCACAAGCTTTTTTTTATTTATAGCTAGTTTTCCATTTTTCATATTTCCAGGATCCTCATTCATCTCTCAGAACTTATTTCACGTCTTAGAGGATTTCTGTTCATTTTAGTTACTATTCTATCTAGTCCATTCTTTCTGTTTCTTTTAGCATGGATTGCAGATTGTTGTCCTTTTGTAACGCTTGAGCTTGTCATATGTCTGGCAATTTTCCCCTTGGGCTCAATTTTATTATCTGAACTGTCAGTTAATATCTAACAGTAGGGAGAGGTGAAAAATTGAGCCTTCCTGAGTTCATCTCCAGATTAGTGGAGAGGGTGACCTCAGGGAAAGGTGCCCCTAATTTTGCAACCTAGATTCTATCATTTCTCATTTTCCCCTAAGGAGTTTACTGATAGGTCCACCCTAGGCACTACTCTGTCCACTCTTCTCAGGAACAATTGGACCTAACTCATATTGGACAAGGAAGTAAAAGGGACCACTCAGAGTGGGCCAACCATCAGGTCGTTTTGCTATTGACTGTTTGACCCACAGCCAGTTTTCACTGTTGCCCTGATGATAGATTCCCTTTGCTGGCACTGTAGTTTTCTTGATACAATAGTACAGTACAGAAAGACCCAAACAGAGCAAGGTAAAGAGAAGAAAAGCGAACAACCAGAAAGATAGTCCTGGTCCATCTTTCTTTGGTTGTCCCTGACTCTCTCAGATCTAGTTTCCTCACATCTGGACCCTACTACGATTTGACTGTGTCAGTTGTTGGACATTTCTGGGGCTGTTCATTACCTCACATCTCACATCATATCCATAGGGTTGGGTTTCGGAGAAAGGCCTAGCAGCCCCCATTAGTTCTTCCTCTTATTCAGACTTTCTTTTTTCCTTTGTAGATAACTTAATTATTTAACTGCATGATCGTCTTGAATTGTAATTCTAAACTTCTATTCATGATCCTGACTCCAATTTGTAATCAGCAGGTAGAAAGTGTTCCAATTAGAAAAATCAAATTAATTCTTTTTTTAAATAAGGAGGAAAAACTACTTATTTTATACTCCTGGGGAGTACAAATTAGGTAGGATTCTTAAAATGAGAGGGACAATTATATCTCTCTCATTTATTTCATCTTCTTTCTCTCTTTTTTCCCCCTATGCTCTTTGCTCCCTAAAGCCCAAGAAATTACAAAGGGAAGAAATTATTCCATATATTATACTCCCCACTGAAGTTCTCCATAACTTGAGCATGGCTTATGAATTAGAAGTAAAAGTCCATAAAGTCAGGAAATGCATATTGGATATTTATAAGATTAAAGATGATGTCTTCACTTTTATCTATTCATTGGTCAAGTACTTATGAAAGGGGTGAAGGAGGTGAAACAGACTGCTGTTGGTTCTTTCAAATCTCTCTACCAACCTACTCTTCTAGATCCCTATTAAACATGTCCCATTTAAATACTGTTTATTTATCCAGTACTTATTATATTAGAATGTGTTTAATAAAATCCTATAATTCTTTTCAAAGATTAGCCACTAAGAATCTATGTAGAGCCAGGATTGGTGACTCAACCTGTAATCCCGAGCCTTGGGAGGCTGAGGTGAGTGGATTACCTGAGCACACAGGTTCGAGACCCTCCTGGGCAACTTGGTGATACCCCATCTCTACAATAAATCAAAAATTAGCCAGGCGTGGTAGCGCGTACCTGTGGTTCCAGATTCTTGGAAGGCTGAGGCGGAAGGATCGCCGGAGCCCAGCAGGTACAGGCTGCTGTGGCTGGGAGTGGCCACTGCACTCCAGCCTGGGCGACAGAGTGAGACTCTGACTCAAAAAAAAAAAACAAAAACAAAAAACAAAAAACCAACAACAACAACAACAAAAAAGAATCTATGTAGAGTTATAATTGGTTCAATCAAGGTATACTGTAACTCAAAGATCATTTTTTTTTCACTTCACAACTACATACAGAAATGGAAACCACTAGGTAAAAAAGGCTGGAATTCTGAAATTCCTAGCATAGCCATAAATAAATGGCAAATTTTGTTTTTAAATGTTTTAAGTTGTGGTTTACTACTGGTAATTCTTTTGTTAGGCCATTTCTCATTGTCCTCATTTCTGAAGCCAGCTGACGGCCTCTGTCTCTGACAAAAATTTCATGAAAATCATCCTTTCAGTAAATGTTTTGTGAACTTATTTTAGGTCTAGCTCCCAACAATGCAAGACAACCCAAGATAACTCAGGGATAAAGAAAGGAAATTTACAACCGATGACTCTATTACAAGAAGAAGAAGGAGGAGGAAGAGGAGGAAGAGTGTTAGATTATTGTAGGACTTTGCAACAAAAGAACAAAGAAACCATGGTGCTATCTTGCTCCTGGTTAAGAAAGTCTTGGAACAAGCTCGGTGTTAACTATAAAAAAGTTAAGAGTTGGATTTTTTGATAATGGATATGATAGTGATTTCCATGAGATGAGTAAGAATTAAGAAATAAGTAAAAGACAAGACTCCTAAATATTAGTAAAAGAAAAGATATCCATATTCTTATAACTCTTATCCTCCCTTAGGAAAGCATACTTGAAAGCATTTTGCTAGAAGTACTGAGTAGAGACAGCTGTCAATAAACTCTCGCTTTTACTGAGTATGAGCCAAAGTATTAGAAACTCCCAAGATACCTAAGCATGAAGACAGTAGGCTGGGCAAGACCACCAGAAATAACATCTTTTACTTATCTGGAACTTTGTACTTGACAAAGTGCTTTTATGTTTCTTGTCTCACTTGCTCTTTCACCTCCCAAAAGAGTAGTCCAAAATTAATTTTTTTCATTTGTCACCTTCCATTATTTTTCAACCCACTTCTTGCTGGCTATTCAACTTTATAAAAATTAGGTTCCCCTACTGCCTCCTTGTTTCTTGACTTAATGGAACTTCTCAGTATTTATTTTACTTAACTTCTTGACAGCATACTTCCATTCATTGTAGTAGACAGAATAATTCTTCCTCCTCAGAGATTTCCATGTCCTAGAACATGTGAATTCTAGATTCTGGAATCTATTAATATGTTAGATGACAAGGCAAAGGGAAATTAGGGTAGATATGGTTAACCTAGTAATCGGATGACTTTAAACTAGGGTGCTTACTCCAGATTTTCTGGGTGAGCCCAATGCAATCACAAGAGTCCTTACAAGTAGAAGAAGGAGAGGAGGAGAAGGAGAGCCTTTCACCAAGAAATGTGGCAGCTCTATAAGGTGGAAACAAAAGGACCATAAGCATTTAAAATATAGGCCACTTCTTCAGAGATACAAAAGCTGTACAAATTCATCACTAGTAGACTTATGCTGCAAAGAATATGAATAGAAGTTCTTCAAGCAGATGGTAAGTGATAAAAGATGAAAACCTAGATCTACACAAAAGAATAAATAGCACCAGGCATGGTCACCCCATGGGCAAAGATTTTTTTAAAAGTCTCATTATTTGGATCTCATTAAAAGACAATTGTATTATGGAGTTCATAGCATGTGTAAAAGGAAAATGAATGACAATAAGAGTATACTTTCTAGAAAGGGAGAAATGAAAGTATACTCTTAAAAAGTTCTACTATGCATATGTACTACACTATAGTTTAAAGATAAGCTTTGATAAGTTCCAGATATACACTATAAACTCTAAATTAATCACTAAAATAGCACAGCAAAGAGTAATATCCAAAAAGTCAACAAAGGGAATAAAATAAAATTATAAAATGTACTAAATTAACCCAAATATAGGCAGAAAAAGAGAGAACAAATAAACTGAATGAAGATGGGATTTAGTGAAGCTTAATATCCAGAATACATAAAGGATCTTACAATTCAACAACAAACAAATGCCCCGATTTAAAAATAATCATAGGACTTGAAAAAGACGTTTCTCTAAAGAAGATATACAAATGACCAATAAGCATATGAAAAGATTCTCAGTATCATTAGTCATTAGGAAAATGCAAATCAAAACCAGAGTGAGATCCATTTCACACTCATTAGAATGGCTAGTAACATACACACACACACACACACAGAGGGAGAGAGAGAGAGAAAATAAGTATTGGTAAAGATGGGAAGAAATTGAAATTACTGGTGGGAATGTAAAATGGTGCAACCTTTGTAGGAAATAAAAAGTTCCTCAAAAAGTTAAATAAAGAATATAGAATTACCCTATTATCTAGCAACTCTCCTTCTGGGTAGCTACCCAAAAAAAAGTAAAGCAGGAACTCACACAGATATTTGTACATCAGTGTTTATAGCAGCATTATTCACAATAGCTGAAAATTGAAAACAACCCAAATGTCTACCAACAGAAGAACAGATAAGCCAAATGTGGTATATCCATACAGTATTCAGCCTTCAAAAGGAAGGAAATTCTGACACAAGTTACAATGTGGATAAACCTTGACATTATGCTAAAAGAAATAAACCAAAACATAAAAGAACAAATATTGTATGATTCTCCTTATATGAGGTCTCTAGAGTAGTCAAATCCAAAGAAACAGAAAACATAATAGTGATTCCCAGGGCCTAGGGAAGGCATTGTTGGTGGGAGAGCTAGGAGTTATTACATTGGGTACAGAGTTTCTGTTTGAGATAATGAAAATTTTCTAGAAATGGATAGTGGTGATGGTTGCACATCATCATGAATATACTGAATGCCATTGTCTGTACATTCAAAATGGTAAAAACAATTCATTTTATGTTATGCATATTCTACCTCAATATGAAACACACACATATATATTCTCAGCACTCCAAGTAAAAGGCAGAGATTGTCAGGTTGCAAATAATAATAATAATAATAATAATAATAGCAAGACCAAAATGTATGTTACTTATAAAATAACCTACTTTAAAAAATAAAGACACAAATTAAAAGATTGGAAAAGTATACCATGCTAACACTAATCAAAATAAAGCCAAAGTCGATATTTTAATGTCAGACAAAATAGATTTCAGTGCAAAGAATATTATCAAATCTATTAATTCTCTATGGCTATGTAACAGTATTGCCACAAATGCAGCATTACATTTTTGTTATCTTGGTTTCTGCTGATTAGGGCCCACCTGGGTTCTGTGCCATGTGGGTTTCCCCAGCATGGTATCTTGCCTCCTCTTAACCAGAAAAAGAGAACTTGAGAGGTTCAAACAAGAAAAGCACTTTAATCTTATGTTATAAAATGATGCAATTATGTACACATAATTATGCCATCTTGTCACCTTTGTTGTATTCTATTGACTAGAAGCAAGTCATAGGTCATGCCCATGGTCAAGGGGAGGGTCACACAAGGGCATGAACTTCAGGAAACAAAATCATGGAAGCTCATTAAGAGAATGTCCATCATTTCAGGGATAAGCATGGTCATTTCAAAATGGTAAATGAAAAGTTCATAAAGAGGACATAGCATTCTTATGTGTTTATGGACCAATTAACAGAACTTCAAAATATATAAAGCAAAATCTAATAGAACCATTAGGAGATATAGAAAATTCCCATTTATACAGTAAGTCCCCTACATATGAACTCTCAAGTTGCAAACCTTCAAAGATGCAAATGTACATTTGCATATACAATCACTTAAATTAGGTCACATGTCTGGTATACATTGTCACATGTGTGCATCCTCTACAAATGTTTGCATTTTGGGTACTTTGCTGTACAGTACTATATACAGTATGGTAAAGCAGTATCTTTATTTCAAGCCCAGGATGTCCAGAAGCAAGTATAGAAGCAGTGATATAGCTCATATTCTATAGCTGGTTATGTTAATTAGGTACATAGGCAAACTTTGTTGGACTTATGAACAAATTGGACTTATGAATGTGCTCTCAGAATGGAACCAGTTCATATGTTGGGGACCTACTGTAATTGGAAATCTCAATACTCCTCTTTCAATAATTCATATAACAAGTAGGCAGAAAGTCAGTAAGAATGTAAAAGATTTCAATGATACTATCAACCAAATGACTTAATTGATCTTTATCAAATATTCTACCACACAACAGCAAAATACACATTCTTGTACCAAGATATATTACAGGATAAGCCATAAAACAAGTCTAAATAACATAAAAAGCATTCAAGTCATACAAAGATGTTCTTTAACCAAAATAAAATTAAATTAGAAATTAATAAAAAAATGATAACTGAAAAATATTTTAAAACTAAATACTACTTCTCTTAAAAATATATCCAGGAAATAATTCAAAAGGGAATTAGAAAATATTTTGGACTGAACAAAAATCCAACATGTTAAAAAAAATGATGTGGAATGCCACTAAAGCAGTATATAGGGAAACTTATCGGGCAACATATCTTTACCCAAAAATAAGTCCCAATTGATGATCTTAGCTTTACTTAAGAAATTAGAAAAAAAGAAAACAGAAAACAAAGTAAGCAGGAAAAAGAAGAATAATAATAATCATAGTTAAATAGGAAAGTTAAATAGAGCAGAGAATATCCATGAAGCAAAAACAAAAAACAAAAAAACAAACTGATTCCTTAAGAAAATCAGTAAAATTTGTAAGCCTGTAAAAAATTGATTTTTAAAAGTGGTGTAGGAGGGAGAAGATGCAAGTCACCAATATTAGGAATGACAGATGTGACATCACTAGAGATACTATAGATATCAAAAGATAATAAGTAAACATTATAAACAACTTTGTGCTTATACATTTGACAACATGGATAAAATAGATAAAATTCTTGAAAAACACTGTCAAATTTTACTACAGACAAGATAGATAACTTATTTGAATGCTCTAAAATTTATCAAAGAAATTCAGCATTTAGTTAAAAATCTTTTCAAAATGAAACATCCAGGTCCAGAAGGTTTCACTTCTGAATTCCCCAAATATCTAAGGAAAAACAATAGCAACTCTCTCCCAAACTCTTTAAGAGAATTGAAGAGAACATAATTTTTAACTCATTCAATGTAGTCATCATTGCTCCTATATCAAAATCAAAGACATACCAAACAAACAGAAACTGTAGTTAATATTCCCCATGAACATAGGTGTAGAAATTCCCCATGAACATAGGTGCAAAACTTTAAACGGAATCTAGCATAAAAGCAATAGTACATAATAGCTATGTGTAGCTTATGCCAAGAATGCAAAATTGTTTTAGCATTCAAAATTCAGTCTATGTAATTCACCTTATTAACATACTAACTGCCAAAACATATGATTATCTTGTGGAAAGACATTTGACAAAATTCCACATATATTCATAATTTTTAAAAATCTCATCAAACTAGGAACAAAAGTACCTTCTCAACCTGATACAGGGCATTTATGAACATAAAACTAACCTCATATTTAATAGTGACAGACTGAATGCTTTCCTTCTAAATTCAGAAACAAGGTGAGAGTGTCTACCTTCACCTGTTTATTCAACACTGTGTCTAAGTTTCTAGCCACTGCAATAAGCAAGAAAAATAAATTTAGAAACATCCAGATTGGAAAATCAAGAGTTAAACTGCATTTGGTATCAGATGGCATAATCAACTATACAGAAAATTCTATAGAATCTACAAAGATACTACAAGAAGTGAGTTTAGCAATGTTGCAGAACATGAGATCAATATTGTTATTGGAAGAATCATGCCACCTCAAAACTTATATGTTGAAGTCCTAACTCCCAGTACCACAGAATGTAATTGTAGTTGAAAATACATACTTTGAAGAGTTAATTAAGTTAAAATGAAATCTTCAGGGTGGGCTGTAATCCAATTTGACTGGTGTTCTTATATTAAGATGAAATTGGGACACAGACATGAGCATACAGAGAGGAAAGACCACGTGAAGACACAAGGAGGAGAAGACAGTTTCTGCAAGCCAAGGAGAGGGGACTTGAAGAAATCAGCCCTGCAGACATCTTGATCTTGGATTTCTCCAGAACTATGAAGTGAAATATTGCTACTTCTTACGCCACATACTCTGCGCAGTATTTTTATGGGAGTCCTAGAAAACTAACACAAATATACATGAAGCATTTGTATGTATCTATTCTAACAATAAACAATCAGAACTTGAAGCTTAAAAATTGCAAGATCACATAAGAATCAAAAATATAAAATGAAATGGTTAAGAATAAATTTGACATATGTGCAAAAGTCGTATCCTGAGAACCACAAAACATGTTGAGAAAAAATATAGAAGAATTAAATAAACAGAGAGTTACAACATTTTCACAGATTAGAAGATTTAGTATTGTTAAGATATTAATTCTTCCAAAATAGATCTATAGATTCAATGCTCTTCCAACCAAAAGCCTAGCAAGCTTTTTTTTGTAGAAATTAAAAAACTGATTCCAAAATTTATGTAAATATGTGGAATTAAAAGGCTCTAGACTAGCCAACCAACTCTGAAAAAGAATAAAGTTCGCTGAAAAAAAACACAATCCACCCAAATACTTCATGATAATTTGGGCTTCATCAAAATTTAAAACTTTTGTTTTTCAGAAAACACTGCTAGGGAAATAAAAAAATATAGCTTACGGCCAAAAAAAATTGAAAAATAACATCTAATTTTCAAAAAAATAACATCCAGAATTCTCAGAAACTCAATAATAACAAAACAATCCAATAAAAAAGTGTTTAAGTTATGAACAAACTCTTCACCACAGAAGATATACAGATGGCAAAAAAGCACGTAAAAAGATGCTCAATACCATGAGCCATTCTGAAAATGCAAATTTAGACCATAATGAGATTAGACACCTATAAGAATGGCTAAAATTAAAATTAGAGACTGACTATGCCAAGTGTTGGCAAGGATGTGGAGTCCTTATGACTTTTCTGCCTTCTGTTTAGAATATAAAATGGTACAGCACTTCTGGAAAACAGTTTGACAGTTTCTTTAAAAACTTAAACATGCACACATTTTATGACTCAGGCTTTCCATTCCTAAGTATTCCCTAGGAGAACTGAAAGCATATGTCCACAAAAAAAATTACACAAGACAGCTTACAGCATCTTTACTTGTCATAGCCACAAACTGTAAAAAACCCAAATCTCCCCAACAGGTGACTGAGATAACAATCTGTGATATATTATTACAACAGAATACCACTAGCAACAAACTAGTGAATTAATGATATGAACAAGACATCTCAAAATAATTATGCTACTGAAAGGAGTCAGAAGAAAGGAATATATACTTTATATTTCTGTTTATAGATAATTCTAGAAAATTTAAATGAATACAGAGTGACAGAAAGCAGATGGGAGGTGGCCTAAGGCAGGAATGGATAGGAAGGAGCGTTTATTAAAAAAAAACACAGAGGCATTGTGGGTGGGAGCTGTGTTCATTCTCTTGATTGTGGTGATGGTCTCACAGATGTATGTAGATGTTAAATTTATCATATTGTACACTTTAAATATGTGGAGCTTATTGTGTCTCAATCTTATAATTCAATGATGCTGTCAAAAAATTGTGATGATATGCTTTTCCTATTTTGATAGCCACAACAACAAAGTATCTTCAATTGATCATACAAATTGGCTGTGGTGTACATTTGGCATGTTCCCATCACTGTCTGAGCACTTTCATATTGCAGGCTCGTATTATTCATTCCCTCACCCAGCCAAGCCCTTGAATCAGCCATTTCCCCCAAAGAACCCTCTTCCCTTTCATTGTAGAATGGCATTCACAACCCAAGGGCCAGTCATATGGGTTACTCATTGCTTTAAAGTGTCAGAGCTTCTGGGACTTCTCAGCAGACAAAGTTCAGAAATCTGTGTAAGAAAACACAAACACAGACACACACATCTGTATCTGTTCCTCCAGCTAGCTCACTGCTTATGCACCTAAATATATTAAAAGCTGTGAGTTCATACTAAGACCTCCAGTTCAATTCAACACTACAGGGTTTATACACAATTTCTAAAAGAAAATGTCCAACCTTAGAGCCATTCTGTTAAATAAAAGAACAGTGTCAAGAAAGTGGCTTAAGCCCACAAAGCTAAGGGCACATAAAAAGGAAGGGGCCAGCTCAGTTCTCAATGCTATCGACCAGGTACACCCCATGGAGACCAATCCTGCTGTTCTTGCTCTGTAAACACATAGAACATCAACACTAACCCCTTTCGGATTCTCTTTCTAATTCCATATATGCAATGTTTTTGAGGCCTACTATTTTGCTGGCAATTGAAGTTCAAAAAGATGATTAAGGAGACGAGATCACACCCTCAAGGAACCTACCAAATAGAGGGGAGATGAGACACACGCACACACACAACTCTAACATAAGGTTGTATATGATAAGAACCAGGGATGAAGGTGTTGACTTTGTGCCTCAGGGTGGGACTGAATGAACTGATTTCAGCACAGCAGTTAGTGGATAATGCATAGTAAGTACTCAATAAACAATGTCTGTTTTGTGGTGAGAAATGGGAAACCTCTAAAGCGTCTCATTTCTCCATAAAGAATGCAAGAACAAATACATCTAGCTGAGCTTGAGAGCCTCTGCAGCAACTGGAGCCTCATGATACTAAAAAGGCAAAATATATTTCATACCATCAAGTGTAACCAGCAGCTCTTCTTGTGAATTCTAGGGTCTCACATCTTTTTCTTGTCAGAGTCTCTTCTGACACATCTCCTCTCTCCCCCTAGAATCAGGGACTTTCCAGACCGTGTGTCCTGGTCACTACTGTGCATCACACTGAGTGATGACTTCAGGACTCCTAGAAGTAACACATCCTCCCCTGCTTTTTCCTGTCTGGCTTAGAGGCAAGAAGTGAGCATTCTCAGTCTGAAAGCTGACCACCTGTCCTTTGTACATAAGCCAGGTGAAGATACTGATTCCTAGTTCAAAGCAGTGTTGGATGGGAGAGAGGGAAATGGTGAAAGGGCAATTAGGTGGAGGGAGTATTAGGACAGGTGTGCAACAGGAAAGCACAGGGAATTTAAAAAGCACTTAATGCTCATATGAATGAATATCTAGACGCAAGGGGGAAGGAGTCGACGGAGGCGTGCATCCATGAATGAATGCATAACCCAGACTTCACGCTCTTACCCCACCTGCTGAGTCTGAATCCCTTCTAAGTTTTCTGTGACTTGCCAGTGTGCCTCTATCCCATTTGTAGACCTTGCTTCTGGTGGCCTCTGGGGTCAACCCCTGCTGTGGACATGGTTCTGCTGGACACCACTGTTCCACCCCAGCCCCCACGATCCCTGACATTCATCACAATGTGCTCCTGGGCTCCTGCACTTCACCCACAGCTGGAAGGGTATCTCTCTTCTCCTTGGCATGTCCACTGGCACCTAAATCATGCCACATGTTTTGCCTCAACGTTTTAGAACCTCTTTACAAAGGAGTTCTTTCAATTCTGTCCACAGCTCATGATAACAGTCACAGAAGAAGGGACTGATCAGATACACAGCTGGTGAGGGAAGCCCCACAGATGGTTCCCTACTTAAACTTACACTTACACTTTTTCAACTTTACAATGGAGCAAGAGTAGCATTCAGTAGAAGCCATCCTTCAAAGATTGAATTTTTTTGATATTCTCCTGGGCCAGGGATATGTGGTCTGACACCTTTATTATAAATAGGCTCTGTGCTAAATGCTTTTCCCCAACTGTCAGTGAATGGCAACGTCTGAGCATGTTGAAGGCAGGCTAGGCTAAGCTGTAATTTGGGTAGGTTAAATGCATTAAATGCAGCTTCAACTTATGGGATTTTCAACTTAGGATGAGCGCATCAGGGTGTAGTCCCATTGCAAACTGAGGCACATCTATGGAGTTGATCACTGCTGAGAAAACAAGAGAGCGTGAGATGGTGGGCATAACCCACAGTCCCCTGTTGGAATTAAGACAAGTACATGAAAAAGGAAGAGAGCACTATGAAACAACACACAATTGTGCACAAAGCTCTGCAGGACTGCTCCTAGGGGGTCCGAGAAAAAGGCTTGTAATCAAAGTATCCTGAACCGAGACGTAGAAAACTAGATTCTTCCATCCCATATTTGCCTTCAGTTCCTCTGCAAAATCAGGAAAAGAATCGTCAAATCATATTTGAATTTACATGAAATGGACAGTGTTTTCTTTTTTTTCCTTTTTTTTCTTTTGAGTTGGAGTCTCACTCTGTCGCCCAGACTGGAGTGCAGTGGCCACTCTCGGCCACCGCAACCTCGACCTGCTGGGCTCTGGCGATCCTTCCGCCTCAGCCTTCCGAGTAGCTGGAACTACAGGTGTGCACTACCACGACCAGCTCATTTTTTTTTTTATTGTAGAGATGAGGTCTCGCCAAGTTGCCCAGGTGGGTCTCGAACCCGCGGGCTCAGGCAATCCACTCACCTCAGCCTCCCAAAGGCACGGGATTACAGGCTGAGCCAACAAGCCTGGCAGGACAGTGTTTTCTACCAGTAAAGACATAGCAACACAATCTATCTGTGATTCTCAGTAATTTATTTCTATTTATCCATTTGGTTAGTTTATTAGTTACTTATTCATTGGCTACAGACCACTCTGAGAATCTGATAAAAACTATCAGCCGTCTCTCCAGAGAAATGCCTGTATGCACAGTTCCATAACATTTTGCATACAATTCCAAGTTAGACATCAAGAATCCCTAACAGACATTTATTTAGAACTTTCAATGTTGCAAAATACTTTCATTTCTATTATTTTACCTTACCCTTTTCTTTAGATAGAATGAACATGTTCAGCATCTCGAGACCTAAAACCTTAGCCTGATTCAGGGTCTCAGAAATCTAGAGAGTGTGTACTGCCACAAAACTCATCAGAAATTCTGGATTACTTAAAAAACTTCATTCCATATTCCATAATCCACATATCAGGCCTGAAGGAAAAAGATAGGTGGGAGGCAGGGTAAGGAGGAACTTTGATTTGATTCTTCATCTCAAACCTGTTGACAGTAGAAAGTTAGGAAAATAATAAAAGCACTCAAAGAAAATGAAAACCACATTTTTAAAAAATCCAGTCCACTTTCTATGGGCAGCACGATTGGTTCTATGTTTTTTGCTATTGTGAATAATGCCACAATAAACATACATGTGCAGATATCTTTTTTCATAGAGTGATTTGAGTTCCTCCAGTTATATTCCAAGAAGGGGGATTGTGAGGTTGTATGGAAGGACAATTTTTAGATCTTTTAGGAATTTCCACACTGTTTTCCACAGAGGCTGTCCTAATTTATACTCCCACCAAGAGAGTAGTGTAGCAGTACTCCCTTTTCCCCACATCCTCTCCAGCATCTGCTGTTTTCTGAGTTATTGATGAGGGCCACCCTGACTAGAGTTAGGTGGTATCTCAATGTGGTTTTAATTTGTATTTCTTTGATGATTAGTGAAGCTGATAATTTTTCTCATGTGTGGTACATATACATGATGGAGTATTACACAGCCATAAAGAAGGACAAAATTATGAACTTTGCAGCAACTTAGATGGATTTAGGTTCTATAATACTGATTTAGGTTCTATCACAGAAACAAAGAACTGAGTACCACATGTTCTCACTCATAAGCAGACCCTGAACAATTTTCACAATACTACAAGAAAGGCATTGGCAGTAGTGGGAAACTGTCGGGGAGGGGGGCACACTTCATCAATAAGGGGACCTGATCTCAAACCAGGTGAAGTGGGGACCAAAGTGAGGCCCAAATTTTACCTGTACAATGACCACTTGTATACTTAATCCTGAATTGTACCCTATGTCTTTAAAATAAAAATTAAAATAAAAAATTAAAATAATATTAATATAGAAAAAGAAGAAAAGAAAAGAAAATGAAAACCATCTTCAGCCTCCCCAGACCCGGTCCAGTGGCAAAGATCATCAGTAATCCAGCAGGTAGATTTCGGTGAACTTCAGAAAAGAGGCTAGCCTCCAGGTCACCACACGCAGGAGAGGAAAGCCCTCCAGTCGCAGAGAGCTTGGTCTCAGGAGTCCCAGGGTCACCGGGTACCCCGCTGTAGCCCAGCATGAGGCCTAGAGCAGGGGAGCGAGGGTCTCATTAGCACCCCGGAGGCAGGGGGCAGCTCCCTGGGAGACAGGCCCAGAGCAATTACAGGGTGGCCGAGATGAATCAAAGGGGAATGATGATGGATTCCCTCATATCGGGAGCAATCAGCATAATTTATCTCCAAATCAGCGGCGAGACACGGAGGCATACATGCCTGACGCATGGGCAGGCAGTGTGACAGAAATTGTTTTTTAAGCAGTTGCCCTCTGAAAATATTACCCTCTCTCTGACACCCAGTATAATGAGACCTTGATTATCTGTCAGGCCTGTAAAATCAGGAGTCGTTATCAAGGGTACGTAAGCCAGTGGAATCTACCCCTTTCCAAAGTGTTCTCATTTTTTTCTCTCTGCAGAGTCACTCTTTGTTCTTCTTATTAATGCCCTTTCCTTTGCTCTTTTGGAATTGCTCTGTCTCCTGCCCTGTTGAGAAGCAGCATACTCTTTCCTGCACCCACGATGTGGTGCTGGGTATAAAGTCACCGCACACAGAGACAAACCCCGAGAAGAAATGAGGCCACGGTGGAGGCCAAATAGTCTATTGGTAACACCTCTGGAAGGCTGCCCCTCAGAAAGTCATTTCTCTGCTAAGTTTTATAAATACTTCCAGTTCTGTTCTAGCCTGAGAAAAATGGAGATTGAACAGGCTGAGGCTGATAGGGAACTGGTCTTCCCTTTCTCAATATTTTTTATCCACTTGGGGGAACAACAACAACAAAATGGATGAGGAAAAAGGTGGAAAACATGCTTTCCTTTTGGGGGACACATCTTTTTGCTGTAAGATAGTGAGTTGATTGAGGACAGATATCTATACAATATAAAAGGTGGGTAGGGAGACAGGAAGTAGGAAAGACCACTGAGGCTGGATGCTTCCTGCTCTGAATTCTCTGTCTCTAATTGTTCCACTGGTCTGGAGTCAGGTGTCTGTTAGTGTCATCTTTTGTTGCTCACATTCATTGCTCCATCTCGACAGTGGCTTCTAGGAGGACAGAGACCAACCTGTGAATTCTTCCTCAGTTGTGCCATGCTAGGCTAGTGAGTGAATTTTCCTTTGCCTCAATTTGGGAATTCATTCTTTGATTTTGTCAAGAAATATTCAGTGTTTACATTATCCAGGGTGTTTTGAGGGATTAACAAGAAACAAATTCTGCCTTCAAGACGTCTAAATGAATAGCTAATGGAGAGATCAAATTAAATGAAAGACAGTGCTTTGCCATTGTCAATGTTGCACGTGTAAGATGTTGTTATTATACTTCTTCTGTTCCCCAAATGGTAACTGTGATAGTTTGCATGTAGACTGTGCTCAGTGTTAGCTAATTGATTAAGCTGTACTTACCTTGGCAGAACTCCTTAAAATGTTTTCTATCAGCAAAGGGGAAAATAGACTTATCTACAGAGGATGAATTTAAAATTCCATGGTACCAAAACCAGTGGCAGTGCCTTAACACTCACATCCTTTTTCCCAAATAATTTCATGGTGTTGAAGGGCCATCGCTAGTTGTTGAAAGCATCACTCAGGAGAAAGAGCAGCAGTGTCTGGAATACTAAGTGGGCAGGAAGGCAGCTCTCCAGCAAGCCGATGTGAGACACTGCCAGCCTGAGATGGCAGCCAAGACTCCAGCCCCAACAGAAGAAGAAGCTTAACTCACTCCCTCAGAAACCCTCTGACACTAAATAATGTTCTCCTTCTGAAGCATTCTGTTTATTGCAAAAGGCTGGAACAATTTGATAAATCTCTCATTACAGTCCAAGAAACTATGAAATCTATTCTGCCATCAGCCAAGTGAAATGGCAAACTTAACAACAGGACTTTGGCTGTTGGTGGACTGTTTGGCTCAGTTGTGGGCCAGCAATTCTATCTCTCACAGAACTCTGTTGCTGCTTGACGCTGGGAGGGAGTAGGAATGTGGGTGCTCGTATGCAATGTTAGACAGGAGACTCACCCAGTGATCCTCAGCTGCTAGCATTGCCGGGAATAAAACCAAAGCATCTTTCCATTTGCTTCTTCTATTTGTCACAATTAGACTAGACTTAACATAGAAGTCTTTTTTCCGGTTTTTTGAAGTACACTTGGCAAAAAGAAGTTCTATGTATTTTAGGTGAACAATGTGCTGTTTTGATATGTATTGTGAAATGATTACTGCAATTCAAGTAATTAATATATCCATCACCTAACATCGTGACCTTTATTCACGGGGAGGGGGTTGAGAACAGTAATTAAAATCCACTCTCTTTGCAAATCTCAAGGATGATACGCAATATTCCTAACTATAGTCATGCTGTTCAGAAGGTCTTTAGAACTTATTCATCCTCTGCATAACTAAAACTTTGTGCCCTTTTGAGCAGCACCTCCCTATTTCCCCCACTCCTCAGCTCCTGGCAACCACCATTCCACTCTCTGCTTTTATGCGCTCAACGTTTTAAGGTTTTATATAAGTGAGATCATGCAGTATTTGTATTTCTGTGCCTGATGTATTTCACTTAGTTTAATGTCCTCTTGGTTCATTCATGTTGTAGCATGTGGAAGGATTTTCTTCTTTTTTAAGGCTGAATAGTAGTCCATTGTGTGTGTGTGTGTGTGTGTGTGTGTGTGTGTGTGTGTGCGTGCGCATGTGCGCACACGCGCGCACTTACGCGAGTGCACCATAGGCCACACTTTCGTTGTCCATTCATTTACTGTTGGACACTTAAGTTGATTATGTGTCTTTATTGTGAATAATTCTGCAATGAACATAGGACTGCAGATAGCTCTTTGACACACTGATTTCATTTCCATTGGATATCTATCTAAAATTGAGATTGCTGGATCCTATGGTAGTTCTGTTTTTGATTTTCTGAGGATTCCCTATATTGTTTTCCAGAATGGTTGTACCAATTTACATTCCCACAAGAGTGTTCAAAGGTTTCTTCTTCTCCACATCCTTACCAACAGTTACTATCGCTCACCTTTTTTGATAATCGCCATTCTAACAGGTGTGACGTGATAGCTTATTGTGGTTTTTATTTGCTTTCTCTGATGATGAGTGATGCTAAGCATCTTTTCAGATACCTTTTGTTTATTTGTTGGTCTTCTTTGGAGAAATGCCTGTTCATATCCTTAGCCTATTTCCTAATTGTATGTGTGCACATGCACTAACAATTTGAGTTCCTTGTAATTTTGGATATTGGCCACTTATCAGGTGAATGGTTTGCATATATTCTCTCCCATTCCATTGGTTGTCACTTCACTTGGTTAATTGTTTTCTTTGCAATGCAGAAGACTTTTAATTTGATAAATCCCACTTTTCTTTTTTTGCTTTGGTTTCCGTGCTTTTGTGCCCAGACCAATCAAGGAGCTTTTGCAAATTACTGTGGTTTTGTAATACATTTTAAAATCAGGAAGTTTGATGTCTCCAATTTTGTTCTACCTCAAGAATATGTTAGCTACCTGGGGTCTTTTATGGTTCCATATAAATTTTAGAATTGCTTTTCTGTTTCTATGAAAAATGGCATTGGAATTTTGATAGGCTTACATTAAATCCAAAGATTGCTTTGGGTAGACTAGACACGTTCGCAATATAAATTCATTCCAAGAACACAAGGTCTCTTTTCATTTGTTTCTCTTTTAAATTTTTTCATCAATGTTTTATAATTTTCAGTATATGGATTTTTCACCTCCATAGGTAAATTTCTATTTCCTTTGTGATGCTATTTTTATATAATTTTTTTATTTTAAATATGTGGGATACAATTCAGAGTTACGTATAAAAATGTTCGTTATGAGGTCCCCTTGTGGATGAGGTGTGCCCCTCCTCCTCTGGCAGTTTCCTGCTACTACCACTCCACCCCTGCCCTCCCCCTGGCAGTTTCCCACTACTGCCAATCCTTTTCTTATATTATTAAGATACTTGTTCAAGGTCCGCTTATGAGTGAGAACATGTGATACTCGCTTCTTTGTTTCTGTGATGAATCACTCAGTATTATAGCCTCTAAGTCCATCCAAGTTGCTGTGAAGTTCATGATTTTGTTCTTCTTTATGGCTGCGTAATATTCCATCGTGTATAAGTACCACATTATTTTTAATCCAGTCCTCTTTTGATGGGCAGCAGGGTTGGTTCCATGTTTTTGCTATTGTAAATAGTGCTGCGATAAACATGCATGTGCAGGTATCTTTTTTAAAGAGTGACTTGAGTTCCTCCAGGCATATTCCCAGAAGGGGGACTGTGAGGTTGTATGGCAGGTCAATTTTTAGACCTTGTAGAAATCACCTCACTGGTTTCCACAGAGGTTGTACTAGTTTACACTCCCACCAACAGTGTAGAAGTGTTCCTGTTTCGCCACATCCTGTCCAGTATCTGTTGGTTTTTGAGATATTGGTGATAGCCATCCTGACTGGAGTTAGGTGGTACCTCAGTGTGGTTTTAATTTGCATTTTGTGGATGACTAGTGAGGTTAAGCATTTCTTAACATATCTGTTGTCTGCTCATATGTCTTCTTTAGAGAAGTGTCTATTCGTATCTTTTGCCCACTTTGTAATGGGGCTGTTTGCTTTTTTTTAATTTATTTTTATTTTTATTTTCTTTTTGACATGTTTGAGTTCCTTGTAGATCCCAGATGTTAGATCTTTGTCAGATATACAGTTGGCAAATATTTTTTCCAAGTCTCTGGACTATCTCCCCCATTCTCTCAATGGTTTCTTTGGCTTTGCAGGAGCTTGTCAGTTTGATGAGGTCCCACTAGTCCATCTTATCTCTTATAGCATGGGCACTTGGGGTTTTGATCAGGGATTGGTTGCCAGCTCCAATTTCCATAAGGCTGTCTCCTATGTTTTCTAAGGTTCTTATAGTTTAAGGTCAGGTTTTGATACATTTAGAGTTGATTTTTGTGAATGATGATAGGGAGGGGTCTTGTTTTCATCTTCTGCATGTGATCAGCTAGTTTATCCAGCACTATTTACTGAATAGGCTCCACTCTCCCAGTGGTTGATGGTGAAGATTTTGTCGAAGATGAGTTGGTTGAGAAATTGAGGTATTGCTTCTGGAATCTCTATCCTGTTCCGTTGGTCTATATGCCTGTTCTTGTACGAATACCAGTCTGTTTTGATTATTGTAACTTTATAATAAAGCTTAAAGTCTGGGAGTGTGGTGCTTCCCACTTTGTTTGTTTTGCTGAGAATTGTCTTGGCTATTCATGGTCTTTTATGTTTCCAAATGAATTCCTGTATTGTCATTTCCAAGTCTGCGAAGAATGCTGCTGGTAATTTAATGGGTATTGCATTAAATCTCTAGATTGCCTTGGGTTGGATGGACATCTTAACAATATTGATTCTTCCAATCCATGAGCATGAAATATTTTTCCATTTGTTTGTGTCATCTTTGATTTCTTTGAGCAATGTTTTGTAGTTTTCATTGTAAAGGTCTTTGACTTCTCTAGTTAGGAAGACACCTAGGTATTTCATTTTTTTTGATGGGTACTGTGAATGGAATTGTGCTTTTTGGGGGGTTTCTGTTTGTTTATTTTGGTGTATAGGAATGTGACTGACTTTTAACACATTTATTTTATACCCTGAAACTTTGCAAAAGTCCTTTATCAATGCAAAGGGGTTTTGAAAGATTCTCTTTGGGTTTTGAGAATCATGTTGTCTATAAAGAGGGATAACTTAACTTCCTTGTTTTCTATTTTGATACCCCTGATTTTCTTCTCTTGTCTGATTGCTCTAGCTAGGAATTTCAATACTATGTTGAACAGGAGGGTTAAGAATTGGCATCCTTGTCTTGTTCTGGTTTTCAGGGGAAATGGTTCCAATTTCTGTCTGTTTTGCAATATGTTGGCTGTGGGTTTCTTGTAGATAGCTCTTACTATTTTGAGGTATGTCCTATCTATACCTAAATGTTCAAGGGTTTTTATCAAGAAGGGTGCTGGATTTTATCAAAAGCTTTTTCTGCATCTAATGATATAACCACGTGGTTTTTGTCTTTACATTTGTTGATATATTTAATTATGTTTATGGTCTCGTGGGTGTTGAACCAGCCCAGCATTCCTGGGATGAAGCCTACCTGGTCGTGACAGATGATTTCTGAGATGTGTAGTTGGATCCGCTTTGTGAATCTTATTGAGAATTTTAGCATTTATGTTCGTCAAGGATATTGGCCTGTAGTTCTCTTTCTTTGTTGGATCTTTACCCAGTTTAGGTATCAATCTGATGTCAGCTTCATAAAATAATTTGGGGAGAATTCCATCTTTCACAATTGCCTGGAATACTTTCAGTAGGATTGGTAGCAGCTCATCCTTACATGTTTTGTAGAATTCTGCTGGAAAGCCATCTGGTCCAGGGGTGAGTGTGTGTGTGTGTGTGTGTGTGTGTGTGTGTGTGTGTGTGTGTGCATGTGTGTGTGTGTAGGTAGTTTTCTTATGACATAGTCAATTTCCTGGGTTGTTATTGGTCTATTTAGGATCTCAATTTCTTCTTGTTTCAACCTGAGAAGGTTGTGTAATGTAAGAAAGTCCTCCATTTCATTTAAGTTTTCGAGTTTGTTTCCATGCAGGTATATATAGAAACCTCTGATGATCTTTTGTATTTCTTTGGGGTCAGTTGTGACTTCATCTCCTGCATTTCTGATTGTGTCTATTTGGGCTTTTTCTCTCTTTTTCTTGGTCTGTCTAGCTAGGGTTTCACCAATCTTGTTTATCCTTTCAAAAAGCTAGTTTTGGGTTTCATTGACTTTTTTGTATTATATTTTTGTCTTCTTGTCCCAAATTTGGGCTTTTATTTTGGTGATCTGGATTCTTCTGCTGAAGTGAGGGTTTTTGTGATCTTGTTTTTCCAGTTTTCTTAGGTGATTTGTTATGCTCTTAACTTGTGACTTTCCATTTTTTTCATGTGTGCTCATAGAAATATGAATTCCCCTCTTAGGACAGTTTTTATGGCATCACAGAGATTTTGGTGAGATGTTTCTTCATTTTCATTTGTTTTCAGGTATCTTTTAATCTCTGTTTTGATTTCCATGTTGACCCAGGAGTTGTTTAGCATCATGCTGTTTAGTGTCCATGTCTTTGTGGGTTTGGGGAGAACTTTGCTATTGTTGGTTTGTTTTTGTTTTTTTTTAATTCCACTGTGGTCTAAGAAGGTGCATGGCAGAATTTCAATCTTATGGAATTAGTTTATGCTTGATTTATGACCAAGGATGTGGTCGATCTTAGAGTACATTCCATGTGGTGATGAGTAGAATGTATATTCTGTGGTTGTTTGATGAGTGTTCTGTAGGTATCAGTTAAGTTCATTTGGTCAATTGTCACCTTGAGGTTCCGGATCTCCTTGTTGGCTTTTTGTCTTGATGATCTATCAAGGGCTGTTAGTGGTGTGTTTAAGTCCCCAGCTATGACAGTATTAGAGTCAATATCTTTTTTTAGTTTACCTAGAAGCTGCTTCATAAAAGATGGTGCTCCTATGTTGGGTGCGTATATGTTTAGGATGGATATTTCTTGTGATGAATTGAACCTTTTATCATTATGTAGTGTATCTTTTTCAGTTTTTGAGAGTTTAAAGGGTATTTTATCTGATATTAAGATCTTGACTCCTGCTTCCTTTTGTATTCTGTTTTCCTGAAATTTTGTTTCCCATCCTCTTACTTTGAGTCTGTGAGTGTCCTTTCTGGTGAGATGAGACTCTTGGAGACAATGTATTGTAACCTTATGATATTTTATCCATTTTGCCATTCTATGTCTTTTCAGTGGTGCATTTAGTCCATTCATATTAAGACTAATTATTGAGTTTCTCCCTTCATGAGGTTCTTATGGAATTTGTTGTTGTTGCTCTTGTCTGTTTATTTGTTTGTTGTCTTTCTTTTGTTTTTTGGGATGATTCATGTGTGTTTTAAATCTTTTTCCTGCATTATTAGGAAGGGCTTTGGTGTTCTTTTTTTTCCTTTCTTCTGTGTTTAATACTTTCTTAAGTGTTTCTTAGAGGTTGTCTGGAGGCAGTGTAAACTCTTAGGGATTGAATGTCTGGGGAGGATTTTAATTCTCCATCACTATTGAAACTTAACTGGGTAAGTAATTCTTGGTTGAAATTGTTTATTTCAATTTCAACTTTGAATATTGAGCTACAAGTTCTCCTAGCCTGACGTTTTCTGTAGAAAAGTCTGTTGCTGTTCTAATTGGTCTTCCCCAGTAGGTAGTCTGATCTTTCTCTCTTGCTGTCTTTAGGATTTTTTTCTTTTATACCTACTTTGTGTAGGCAAATTACTATGTGTCCAGGAGTTAGTCTTCTCCTTTGTTGTCTTGCAGAGGTTCTCTGAATCTCTTATATTTGAATGGTCCCAGGACTGATGAGGGAAGTTCTCTTGGACAATTTCATGAAATGTTTGTTCCAGGGTACTCTCTGTCTATCTGACTCAGGGATTCCAATTAAGCTTAGGTTTGGCCTCTTGAAATAATTGCTCATCTCTTGGAGGCTTTGTTCTGTCTTTTTAAACTTCTTTTCTATGTTTTTAATAATTTGGGTTAGTTCTATATTTTGGTCCTCAAGCTCTGAGATTCTTTCTTCTGCTTGATTAGTTCTGCATTCCATACTTATCAGTTTGTTGCTTGTTTCATTCACTGTATTCTTTATTGCTGTTATCTCACTTATTAACTCCTTCATTCTTTCCTCTTGTCTCTCCTCATTTCTATCTAGTCTATTAATTTTTGATATCTGGGTTTGTTGTTTGAGACCAGTCATTCTAGGGGCTCTTCATTGTTTGAGTTCCAAAGTCTAATCTCAGTAGCTGGTCTCCCAGGGGTCTGTCTGAGACTCATATTCTTCCTTTGGTTTTTCTTCACTTGTGTAGGTTTTCCTCCCTTCTTTCTTTTTAATCTCTTTTTTAATTCTGCTGTTCACTGATAGGTGGGAAACTTTAATTTTTGTTTGCTCAATTTCCTATTCTTCCTTATGTAGATCCTGTGGTGGTGTTCAATTCTAAGGCTGCACTAGGGGTGGGATCCTGCTTTTTTCAGTTTTGAGATTTAATTAAGTGGGAAACTGTGATTTAGAATCTATCTGCAGATTCCAGTGTCCAGTGACAGGTGTGTTGGCCCCTGGAACCCACTTCCCACTGCCTTACAATCTGGCCATGCAGTGGGGGTGTCTGTTTGCCCCCTGAAAGCAAAATGAGATAATAAAAGCAAAACGAATGAAAAATGTAAAAAGGAAGATGAAAGGGAGTTGAAGGGAGAGAAGAAGAAGAGAGAAAACAGGCATACCAATTAATGAATAAACAGAGAAACAAACAAAGACAGAAAAAACAAAAAAGACAAAAACATGCAAACAATTATACATACAAACAACCCCCCCCATTTGTGTACTCTCCCTCAAAAATACTCATACATAAACAGAAAAATCTAAAAAAATTAAAATAACAGAAACAGAGCAAGTACAAAAACCTACACAAAAACAGAAAGAAAGAGAAAGAAAAAAAAAAGCTAAAACTAAAACAAAAAAAACAAACAAGAAGAAAGACACTCTCTCTGGCCATTTCTGTGACTTCAGGTTCCTTTCAGACCTCTGCCTTACGGAGTGGCTGTGGTCTCCAGCCCCTCCTCTCCGCTCTCAGTGCAGGCTGATACAGTTGCTCTCAGCATAGATCAAATGCCCCCACAGACCACTGTGGATGGAGGATGGAACAGATCTGGATCTAACCTACTGGCTGCTGCTGCTGTCAAATCACCCACTCGGTTCTGACATGTCTGTGCCTGTTCCAGTGTGGGGGAGGGGCACCTGTCTCTCCGAGTCTGATGAGAAGGTAGTCTCTGGGTCCTAAGATGGAGGCTGGATGGAGCTGGGCAGAGCAATGCAGTTCTCTGCCCAGTCCTGGGACTGAGAAGATGGCACCAATGGCATCTCGTCACTGGTGTTGGAGCTTTATCACAGATTTCCATGATGCCTCCTCCTGATTGTGCCCTGTCTGCTACTGCAGGGGACAGCATGGTCCAGGTGCCAGGTGGTGATGGGTGGCTGTTCTCTGCTGCCTCCTCTCAAGAGAGCCCCAAGAACAGCAGGTGATCCTGCAAGCCCAGGTCTCCAATCTCAGGGCATTGGTGGGTTGCAGTCACCTCCGGAGGAGAGCCCCAAGTGCGTGAACCTGAGTCACCCTTCAGATGGACTTTCACTCACCCACTAGTACACACCCACTCACACAGGGAGTCTTTATGGACATTCACTTTTGCAGAGACTATCACAGTCCAACCTGTTCCATTGCCATCTTGCCCAAAAGCCTCTGATGCTATTTTAAATGGGATTTTTTTTTTTTTTCTTTTTCAGATAGTTTGCTGTTAGTGTATGTTGCTTTTGTATCCTTCAACTTTGCTGAATTCATTTATTAGTTATAACAGGTTTTTGATGGAGTCTTTAGGGTTTTCTATATGTAAGATCACGTGATCTGTAAACAAGGGCAATTTTACTTCTTCACTTCCCATTTGGATACCTTTTATTTCTTTCTCTTGCCTAATTTATCTGACTAGGTTTTCCAGTACAATCTTGAAAGGATGGTGAGAGTGGGCATCTTTGTTTTA
This sequence comes from Carlito syrichta, assembly GCF_000164805.1. Lineage (NCBI taxonomy): Eukaryota > Metazoa > Chordata > Mammalia > Primates > Tarsiidae > Carlito > Carlito syrichta. The sequence goes on from NW_007257464.1 coordinate 132,967, forward strand.
GAGGAAAAACTTGCAGCTTGTCACTGTTGAGTATGGCCTTAGCTTTGCACTAGTCACATTTGACTTTTATTATGTTGAGATACATCCTTTTACACCTAACAGGTGTAAAAGGTTTTTATAATGAAAGGATGCTAAATTTTTTTGAATTCTTTTTTCAACCCATTTATATGATCATATTGTTTTGTCCTTCATTCTATTAATGTGGTATATCACATTTATTGATTTGCATATTGAACAATTCTTGCATCCCAGGGATAAATCCCACTTGATCATGGTGTATGATCATTTTGATGTACTATTGAGTTTGGTTTGCTAGTGTTTGGGGGAAGATTTTTCATCTGTTCATCAGGGATATTATCTTCTAATTTTCTTTTTTTTTAGTGTCCTTACCTGGCTGTGGTATCAGGGTATTTCTGGCTTTGTAAAATGAATTTAGAAGCAGTCCCTTCAATTTTTGAGAGAGCTTGAGTAGGATTGGTATTAACTCTTCTTGAAATGTTTGGTAGAATTCAGCCATGAAGACATGTAGTCCTGGGTTTTTCTTTGTTGGGAAGTTTTTGAGTACTGATTTAACTTCCTTATTGGTTATTCATCTGTCAATATTTTCTATTTCTTCGTAATTCCATCCTAGTAGGTTATATGTTTCCAGGAATTTATCTATTTCTTCTAGATTATCTAATTTGTTGGCATGTAGTATAGTTTGCAGCAGTCTTTATGCTCCTTTATATTTCTGTGGTATCAATTATGACATTCATTTTTATTTATAACTTTATTTATTTGTGTCTCATTCTCTTGGTTAGTCTAACTAGGAGGTTGTCAATTTTGTTTATCTTTTCAAACAACAAACTCTTAGTTTTACTGATCTTTTCCACTGTTTTTCAAGCCTCTGTTTCATTTATTTCTGTTCTGATCTTTATTAATTCTTTCTTTCTCATAACTTTAGACTGAATTTGTTCTTCTCTTTCTACTTCTTTGAGGGAAAATGTTAGGTTGTTTATTTGAAATCATAATTTTTAACATAGACATTTATCACTGTAAACTTTTCGCTTAGAACTGTTTTTGCTGCATCCCATAAATTTTGGTATGTGTGTTTCCATTTTCATTTCTCTCAAGATTGTTTTTAAACTTCCCTTTTTATTTATTCTTTGACTCATTGTTCAGTTCAGGAGTGTGTTGTTTGATTTTAACATATTTTAAAAATTTTTCCATTTTCCTACTGTTATTGATTTCTAGTTTCATATCATGGTGGTCAGAAAGATACTTAATATACTCTCAATCTTCTTAAATTTGTGGAGACTTTTTTTGTGTTCCAAAATATGCTGTATCCTGGAGACTGTTCCATGGGCCCTTGGGAAGAATGTATATTTTGTTGTTGGACTGAATGTCCAATAGGTGTCCATTCGGTTCATTTGTTCAATATTATTGTCCAGGATTGCTGGTTCTTTTTTGAACTTCTGTCTGAATAATCTATCCATGATTGAAACTGAGGTATTGAAGTCCCCTACTATTGTTGCAGTGCTATTTATTCATTTCTGTTAATATTTGCTTTTTATTTAATATTTGCTCTCTATGTTTAGGTGCTCCAATGTTGGGTGAATTATAATTATTATACTTAGTCTTCCTTATCTGTGGTTTTGCTTTCCATAATTTTTGTTACCCTTAGTACAGTATAGCAAGATATTCTGAGACAGAGAAAGAGAACATGTTTACATATAGTATATTATTATCATTATTCTATTTTGTTATTAGTTATTGTTTATAATCTCAAACTATGCCTAATTTATAAATTAAGCTTTATCATAGGCATGTTTGTATAAGAAAAAACATAGTATATAGTGCAATATATAGTACTGTCTGCAATTTTTAGGCATCTACTGGGATCATGGGACATATCCCTTATGGATAAGGGGGAATTACTATATACTCTTGATAAGTTGACCTCTTTATCATTATACTATAGTGACATTCTTTGTCTCTTATGACAGTTTTTGACTCAAAATCTATTGTGTCTGATATAGGTATAACCAGCACCTTCTTTGGTTGCCATTTTTATGAAATATCTCTTTTCATCCCTTCACCTTTACCTTATGTGTACTTTTAAAGGTAAAGTGGGTCTCTTGTAGGTATCATATTGTTGTATCTTGGTTTTTATTTTTTAATCCATTCAGCCATTCTGTCTTTCTATTGAATAATTTACTCCATTTGCATTTAAGTCATTATTAATAGGTAATGACTTACTATTGCTATTTTAAGAGTTTCCTTCCAAATGTTTATAATCATTTGTTTTTTCCCTCTTTTGCTTTCTTCTTTTGTAATTTGATGCTTTTTGTAGTAATATGCGTGATACCTTTCTCTTTATCATTTGTGTATCTGCTACAGGTTTTTTCTTAATGGTCACTATAAGGCTTACATAAAATACAGCTTTAGCAGTCTGTCTTAAGCTGATAGCAACTTAACTTCAATAACACACAAAACTACATGTTTACTTCTCTTTTGCCACATCTTTTATGTTATTGATATTTCAATGTACATATTTTTACATTGTGTATTCATTAACAAATTATTGAGGTTCCTACTTATTTTAAATTTTTTTTGTCTTGTAACTTTCATATTAGAGCTAAAAGTCACCTGTGTTCCCACATTATAGCAATAGGGCATTGAATTTGACTATATACTTACCTTTACCGGTGAGTTTTACAGTTTCATATGTTTTCATGTTACTATTAGCATTCTCTCATTTCAACTTAAAGAACTCTCTTTAATATTTCTTATAAGGCAAGGCTAGTGATGATGAATTCCTTCAGCTTTTGTTTGTCTGGGAAAGTCTTTAACTCACCTTCATTTCTGCAGGATAGCTTTGCCACACAGTGTATTGTTGCTTGATAGGTTTTATTTTTCTTTCAGTACTTCAAATATTTCACTATCTCCTGACTTGCAAAGTTTCTGCTCAGAAATCCATTGATCATCTTATGGAGGTTCCTTTGTACATGATGACTCATTTTTCTCTTGCTGCTTTGAAAATTCTTTTTGTCTTTGATAATGTGATTATAATGTATCTCAGTGTAATTTGCTTTGAGTTGGTCGTGTTTAGACAACTTTGAGCTTCATTAACCTGGATGTCCATATCTCTCCTAATATTTGGGAAGTTTTTAACCATAGTTTCTTTAAATGAACTTTCTGTCCCTCTATTCCACCCTCCCCTCTCTCTCTGCTCTCCTGAAACTCCCATAATGTATATATTTGTTTTTGTGGTAGTGTCCCATAGAACCCATAGACTTTATTCTTTTTCATTCCTGTTTATTTTTCCTCCTCTGACTGAATAATTTCATAGGATCTGTCTTCAAGTTCATAGATTCTTTTGCCTGCTTGATTGAGTCTGCTCTTGAAGCTCTCTATTGCATGTCTTTTTTTACTTATTCATCCATTCTTCATTTTCAGAATTTGGTCCTTTTTTATTATCTCTGTCTCTCTGTTGAACATTTGTAGATTCATTGCTTTCTTGAATTCATTGAGTCATCTATGACCTCTTGTCGCTCACTGAGCTTCCTTAAAATATTACTTAAAAATTTTGTCAGGCCATTCATAGATCCCCATTTCTTTGGGGTCAGTTACTGGAAAATTATACTTCTTTGGTGGTGTCATATTTCCTTGATTCATTTTTATGTTCATTGAAGTCTTGTATTGTTGATTTTGCACTTGAAGGAGGAGTCACCTCTTCCAGTTTCTACTGATTGGCTATATGGGTGAGAAAGACTTTCATTTCAGCTCAGTGAAGAATCTAGGGGTCTCTCAGTCATTTTCTATAAATATGCCCATTCCACTTCTCTTGCTCCCTCTTGGAGTGGGAGAGCTTTATTATTGTAAGTCTTCTCTTCAGTCCATAAAACCAGGCCAAGTGCTGAGAGGTTCCCATTTATTTTCCCTAGTGAAGTGTCCTGAATGTTCAAGGTTGTGCACCTTCTTCAAATCCAGCATAGTTTAATCAGCTATCTACGTGTGTTTATGCATGCTTTAAGAGGTCCATGCACACAGTCTGCAAGTGTATACACATAGTGCCAGATATGGGGGATAGAGAGAAAGTGCATGAAATTCCAGGTGCATAAATGGGTTAATTGGGGTGGTGGAGATGTACAGGTGATGTATCTTACAGTGACTTGTAGGCAAGTCTCTGGTGGAGTTCATAAAGTTATTAGTAGAAATGGAGGCCTTTTGTTGAATTCTGCCCCCGATTGTTGTGAGATTTCTGCACCCTGATTGTTGCCCCCTTTTCTTTATCATAGTTGCCTCAAAGCTATTTAGCTATGCCAATTCCCTCAGTGTCATGTGTGTGGTGAGAAAGAAGTGAACCTCTTATCTAGTTGAAGAAGCTTGTTGCAGACCAAGAGGGTCTGTTTTGGCCCTGAGCTGTGCCATTTTGTAGGAGAGGTGAAGTGAAACGGGTTTGTTTTTTTTTTACCCTTTTCAGTGTGTCTATTCTTGGATATTTTGCTCCAACAGGGTGCTGGGACCTCTCCACTGAACTTCCCACCTCTCACAAAGGTATGCTGATCCATGAATGCTTGAATGTTTGTTAAAATCAGTGTTACTGTTGGGAGATGAGGATTGGAACCTCTTGTTTTACCACCTTGCTGACTTTACTCCCTTTAATTCCAAAATAGAACTCTTGGGCCAAACTATTTTATTCAATTCCTCCACTTGTTATTTAAACTTATCCTTTCACCATTACCTTCACCATAATAATCCAATTAATATAATGTCTTTATGAAAACAAATATAAATACTTAAAATGCATATTAAAATTTTTTATAAAAATACATATGCACCATTATGTAACTATGTTCTGTGGTTATATAATACATTACATCACTTAGGTTCTGATGGATATAATTCACTTTCACTTTTTAATAGCTTAATTGTCTAGTTTCCAGGATGGTGTCTGTCAGAAATCCTTTGGAATAAAAGTCAATATTAACCTCATGGGCAGAGTGATCTTTTGAGGAGGGATCAGAGTAAAGGTGCCCAAGCCCAGTTTCTATTCTCAGCTGATGATCCATGAGCTGTCTGACCATGAGCAATGCCTCAATCCTCTACATCAATGTCAGTAAAACAAATCAAAGAATTTTATGATAGTGGGACCTACATTACCAATGCCACAAAGTTTTGCTTATTAAACACTGAAAGAATAAAATCCCATTATGATATCAGAGATTCCTGCTATGATTATGCGAGCCTGAATATTCAAGGGGTGAAGAAATTTGATCTAAGAAATCAAATTTCGACTGAACCCCAGCTCTAAGAGCAGCTTGGGTCACAGTGAAATCACCATCTTGATTCACCAGAGATCTACGCTTGTGAAACGAGGTTAGTAGCCTTTGTTTGCTATTGCCATTCATGGGGAAGCAACAACCTTTTGTAAGGTATTTTATAATAGTAAAAGATGATTGTATCTGTATTTAATGTTATTTTTGTTTCTGCTACTAAAGGGGAGGATGGGATTTTGTGACTCCCCACCCTGTTTTCCTAGGTCCTTACGTAACCTTATGGGTAGAAGTAAAGCAAGATATCCCTTTCTGGTGGTGGAATTCCATGTTTGGAAAGGATTTAGAGTGCATCATCAAAGCAAATAACCCAGAAGATGAAAGGAGATTCCAAATTTGGACTCTAAAGTGTTTTGGGAGCACAAAGGGGACTGATGAGGGGCTCTCAGCTGGAAGGGCTGCCCATGCCTTTACAGAGGAGCAACAACAGGAGGAACACTGGCACAGGGGGTGATGGTGAGTGTCAGAGCAGCACTTCCTGCAGTAAGAATTGCTCTATAAACTATTTAATACACTCCTAATGCTTTCTAGTTAACATGGAGGAAAGTCCTGGGTTTCCTCAATTCCTTCTCTGGCATGTCATAAGCCATCAACCAAAGCAAGACCAAAGCAGGACTGCACTGTGTTTTTAGATTCTTATGCAGTACCATTGGCCTTGATTTGGAGACTTATAACAGCTATGGGCCAGGTACAAGGATGGCTGAAGTGTCTGGAAAACCAGATTCTGAAAATGAATGATTCAGAAGCCTTTGTTTTAACTGAACAAAACAGATCTTAAATGTAGAAAATTCACACAGAGAGCCAGTTTAGATGTAACCATGTAAATAAATACAGCATTTCACCTCTGGAGAAAACAGTGTGGGAATTAATTTTGTTATAATTTAGTTATTTGATATTGATGTTTATACTATATACTGGTCAACTAATATGTTGATGTGTTTCTGGTATTGCATAGCAGCTAACTTATTTGATAGTCCTTTAATCAAAGAACCTTGGAGGACATCAAGATTCTAAAAGTTGGTTTTTTTCTTTGACTATGTGTGAAAGAAAACTCTAATAGGGACTATGACCAATGCTCAGATGCATTTTTCATATGAAGCAGACATTTCTTAATATATGTGTTTCCTTTTTTGCATTAATCCCTCAGAGTTATTTGGTTTACTGTTAATAAAAGATTATCAAAAGAACATTTATAGCTCAGCATGGTATCAGTCAGGGATTTAACTCTAAGATTTCTGGAACTATGCTATAAAAAACTATATGCTTATGTATGTGTGTACATATAGAGTCACATGAACACATATACTTTAGTTTTTGTTCAGTTTAATGCTATAATCTCACTGAAAGAAAAAGCACCTGCATAAAATAAAAATCTCAAAGAATGGGTCAATAGCCATTGAAAATAATGTTGGAACAGGTGTTGTACAAAAATCTTTGATCTTGAAGACCCTTTTAAAAGTGTCAGAAACAAAGTACATGTCTAAGTCAAAGAGAAAACCCCACAAGTATTGTTTTCTAAAGTAAGGGAGGTTTTTTTGTTTAACACAAACTTTGCTGTATTGCCTGATATTTCATGGGATACAGCTGAAAGGACAAAAATCCAAGGGAATTAGACACATGGTGCACAGGGACACTATTCTTTCCTTGAACGAATCACGGACACTATAGGAAATAGGAATGACAAACAACCAAACAAAAGTTCTGGCACATTCTCAAACTTAAGCTAAAATGTAGACAAATGTCTCCTCATTAAGCCATTACAACTTCCTAAGCTTCTACAAACCATCAAAGGAGTTGGAAACCAAGAGAAACAAAAAGTTAGTTGAATCTGGGGAGAGGTGAAGAGAGAAAGCAATGGTAGGGGAAGCACTAGACTCTTAAAATTTTAGTGGTTGGGACCCAAACAGCTGAGTTTCAACTTCACCGACTCTAATGCCTTTAACTCCAATGCCATTAAAAGCAGAAGGGCCAAACAATATGTGGAAACAACATATGTGGAATTTAGAGTCAGGCACACTCAGGTCCAGATGTAGTGGTGCACAGCAATGCCCCTCACATCCACATGAGCTGGCAATACCCTAGATAAGCAGCAACCTAAAGTGTTTTGGTCACAAGACCCCTTCACATTCTTAAAAATTATGGAGAACCCAGGCTGTCCATCAAAAGAGGACTGGGTCAAAAAAATGTGGTACATATACACGATGGAATACTACACAGTCATAAAAAAGAACAAAATC